>NC_045961.1:71154944-71454944 GCF_010909765.2 Amblyraja radiata
AATAGCTGGGGTCCCAGCACTGAGCCTTGTGGTACCCCACTAGTCACTGCCCGCCATTATGAAAAGGACCCATTTACTCCTACTCTTTGCTTCCTGTTTGCCAGCCAGTTCTCTATCCACATCAATACTGAACCCCCAATGCCATGTGCTTTAAGTTTGTATACTAATCTCTTATGTGGGACCTTGTCGAAAGCCTTCTGGAAGTCTAGATACACCACATCCAGTGGTTCTCTCCTATCCACGCTACTAGTTACATCCTCAAAAAATTCTATTAGATTCGTCAGACATGATTTACCTTTCGTAAATCCATGCTGACTTTGTCCAATGATTTCACCACTTTCCAAATGTGCTGCTATCCCATCTTTAATAACTGACTCTAGCAGTTTCCCCACTACCGATGTTAGACTAATGGTCTGTAATTCCCCGTTTTCTCTCTCCCTCCCTTCTTAAAAAGTGGGGTTACGTTTGCTACCCGCCAATCCTCAGGAACTACGCCAGAATCTAAAGAGTTTTGAAAGATTATTACTAATGCATCCACTATTTCTGGAGCTACTTCCTTAAGTACTCTGGGATGCAGCCTATCTGGCCCTGGTGATTTATCGGCCTTTAATCCATTCAATTTACCCAACACCACTTCCCGACTAACCTGGATTTCACTCAATTCCACCAACTCCTTTGACCCGCGGTCCCCTGCTATTTCCGGCAGATTATTTATGTCTTCCTTAGTGAAGACGGAACCAAAGTAGTTATTCAATTGGTCCGCCATATCCTTGTTCCCCATGATCAACTCACCTGTTTCTGACTGCAAGGGACCTACATTTGTTTTAACTAATCTATTTCTTTTCACATATCTGTAAAAACTTTTGCAGTCAGTTTTTATGTTCCCTGCCAGTTTTCTTTCATAATCTATTTTTCCTTTCCTAATTAAGCCCTTAAGCTCATGTAATGGGACGACCAGAATTGCCCACAATACACCAAATGAGACGTAAGCGTGGTCCTCTTTAGCTGCACATGACCTCCTGACCCTTATACTCAATGCCACAAGCGATGAATCAATGGTGCTTTATCGTCACATGTACCAATGCACAATTACTTTTTTTTTGCTTTCAGTTCAATAAAATATTGCATACCTGGGCTTCTGGTGGCGCAATGGAGGGATAGAACTCCACGCCAGCTAGCTCCATGCAAAATTGACAGAAAACGGGGACAATAACAGTTCTGACCTGCTGATAGTGCACCGGCTGCTTGCAACGAGTGAGTGGCGTCATCAGGCGCGCGACTCCGGCGGTATGTCTACCCAACCTACCCCCCCCCCCAAGACGAAAAGAGCCGTTAAGCCCAAGCAACCGGTGGAAGAAGTAGGCCCGACTGAAGCCTCAATCTCAATTTCAACGTCGTCCCAGGAAGATGACTTCAGTTTAATGGATCCCATGTGCGGCACAGCAAGGAAATGCAGACAGAGGATTAATACTATGGCCAAGTGTGGGAAACATACTGGACACAGCATGATGCAGCCCTCGATTTTCCTACAAAGAGGCTAACTAACATTGCAAGCCATTGCTGTTGGGACTGATCCCAGTCTGTGGCTTACTTTTGAGAAAAAATATTGAACCACATTATTAAATGAATGGTGCGATTTCAACTTAATTTGCCATGCCGTCAATTAACAAGATCAAATGTAATACTGCTTTTACATAGCACCCAATGTCAATCTATAATCCCATGTGTTTCTTAAGGGTCTCTTCAGGCAAGAAAGACACTCATGCCATGGGGAAAAAAACCAACTTAGTTAAAAGGCATTTTGTTTCAATGCCACCTCAACCGTAGTTTTTATTCAGGAGAATTGGCAGTTATTTTAAAATGCCACATATGTATATATATTATATTGCCTTTCTGGAGTGGGATAAATCTCACTTTTGGCTACATATGATGCAAAAAAGCTGGTTTTGTTCTCTTTCAACATTTCCCCCTTTTGTTTGAAACTAACTGACTCCTCCTGGAATTAACAACTTTTACTGATGTAGAAAGCTCAACACAACACCATGTCATCTGGTGAAACTATTATCAAAAGAAATTTGAAGCGAGCAGCTTGAAGAGGCATATACGCAAATGACCAAATCCTTAGTGGAGAGATAGATTTTTCGGGAACATAGAAAAGCAGCAGATGTTTAAGGAAGGGATTTCAGATGTCATGGCCATGGCAGCTGTAGGGACAGTCGACATTGATGAAGCAATTAAATCTGAATAAGATCAACAGGGCACAATTGGAGAAATATCAGCTGGGGAGAGACATTGGAAAAGGGGAGGGGGAGACCATGTAGCAAATGGGATATCTTCTCATCCAGTTGCTCAGCAGGATGGGACAACTGTCAAATTTCACTCGTCACTGATTAGCTGCTAATGTTTTGGTCAGGAAGAGTATTATTTATTCTGTTTCAATAGACAATAGACAATAGACAATAGACAATAGACAAAAGGTGCAGGAGTAGGCCATTTGGCCCTTCGAGCCAACACTGCCATTCAATGTGATCATGGCTGATCATCCCCAATCAGTACCCCATTCCTCCCTTCTCCCCATATCCCCTGACTCCACTATTTTTTAAGAGCCCTATCTAGCTCTCTTGAAAGCATCCAGAGAACTTGCTTCCACCGCCCTCTGAGGCAAAGAATTCCACAGACTCACCACTCTCTGTGAGAAAAAGTGTTTCCTCGTCTCCGTTCTAAATGGCTTACTCCTTATTCTTAAACTGTGGCCCCTAGTTCTGGACAAATGACCTGGCCAAGCACCTTGATAGTAACGTCATCACGGATTTAGTTGTGCTGGACTTTTCTAAAGCATTTGATGTCATTCCACACCAGAGACTGCTTCAGAAGCTTGACTACTATGGTATTCGTTCCAACACAAAACGATGGATTTCCAGTTTCCTGACAAAACGTCTTCAGCGTGTGTGTGTGAACGGAAAGAGCTCCAATTGGCATCCAGTGTTGAGTGGTACACCTCAGGGCACAGTACTTGGCCCACACCTATTTTTACTTTACATAAATGACATCCATGAAAAAGTCGCAAGTACGACCAGACTATTCGCTGATGATTGTTTGCTGTACCGTCCAATTAAGACAGCTGATGATGAAGATGCTCTCTAAAAGGATCTCGATACTATGGTTGAGTGGTCACAACAATGGGGCATGCAGTTCAACCCTTCCAAATGTGAAACCATGCGTGTCACCAGAAAGAGGAATCCAGGCGAAACATCTTACAACATACTTGGTGCCACCCTTGAAGAATCCAAACAAACCAAGTATCTTGGCATCAAATTGCAGAATGGTCTGCGTTGGAATAATAATAATAATAATATATTTTATTTAATGGGCGCCTTTCAAACATCTCAAGGACACCTTACATAGTATATCGGAATAACATATAATCGGAATATAACAAGTAATAAAGACATCACAGAGACACAAATTAAAAACAGGATTCAATCCAAAAACAGAAAATCAAAAACACAGTGTGAAGAGGGAGCAGCGGCAGCCAAAGCGCGCCAGCGTCCACTCTCTCTTCACGGCAGCCATCTTGGACACAGACCTACAGGACTACAATTAGACAAAAAAAAAAAAAACAAAAAAAAAAAAATCATCCCCCCACAGTGGATAGCACTGTGGGGGAAGGCACAATATCCAGTCCCCACCCCATGTTCACCCCAAAGTCAGGCCTATTGAGGCCACCGCAATTGCCTCTACAGAGGCCCGATGTCCCTGGCCGTTCTCACCGGGTGGTCTTGCCCCGGCGTCGGGAGAGTCCTTTTGGCGGCTGGGCCACCTGGAACGGCCGCATCCTAGTTGGATCCCGCAGCTGCCGAAGCCGACAAGGCCGCGCCGGTTTGGAGCTCCCAGGCTCCCGATGACAAAGTCGGCGCCGCCTCTCCGCACTGCCGCCTCTCCGCTCCGCAGACCCGCAGCCCGGAGATGTTGCTCTCGGCGGTCCAGCTCGCCAGAACTCCAGCGCGTCGCTCCAGCGCGGCGACCCAGGCAAGGGATCGCCCGCTCCACTCCGCTCCAGCGCTCCAATGCAGTGCCGCCGCCGAGGCCGAGGTGCTGGGCGGTCCCCGCCAGGAAACGGCGCTCCAAGCCCGCAGGTAGGCCACGAGGACGGGTCGACGGGCAGCCCGGAGAAAAGGCTGCCACACCGACCAGGTAGGGACCTAGAAATAAAGTTTACACCTACCCCCCACATTAAAAAGACCATATCCCCTACAAACAAAAAACAGGACTCACTAAAAACTATTTTAAATAACGGATTTAAAACGGACGGCTGCTGGCTAGCAGCCGTTCACCAAGATGGCTCCTCCTCCACAGAATGGTCAGACTCATCATGCAACGGTGAAAGCAACAGGTGTCCTAAACTTCCTGATGTGCAACTTTCATCATTGTTCAACTTCTGTCAAGGAGAAGCTATATTTCTCCCTCGTTAGACCTCATTTGGACTACGCAGTTGCAGCATGGGACCCATACACAAATAAAACATTTCTTCCATCGAACGTGTCCAAAGACAGGCAGCTCGATTTGTTACTAATACCTATGAGAGAGAAGCGAGTGTCACCAAACATCTGAATTCTCTGGGGTGTAACCCTCTCCAAGACAGATGTGAAGCTCACCGTTTGACCTGTTTTTACAAAATGTTAAATGGTCAGCTCGATACACTAAATCCCAGCTACTAAGAAAGATGTGTACAGCAATTTGTTCTTCTCCCGCACAATTAAAGCATGGAATAATCTCCACCCTTCTATAGTTACCCAACCAGATGCAACTAAATTTAAAGTAGCTCTTTCTTCCCAATAACCCTTTCTGGCTTAATCCCTCCCTTCACCACCTCCAGTTTAAATTCCATTTGGAATATTTTGGAGGACCAAGAAACCAAGAAACAAGACTCCCCCAACATCGGGAACATGTTTCCTGCCTCTAGCATGTCCAAGCCTTTAACAATCTTATATGTTTTATATGTTTCAGCTCCAATGATGAGCAGCACATATACCAGAATTATCCAAAGGAATATCCAAACAATTAATGAAGACATTTTCCGATGCCGGCCACTGTCGAAGCAAGAGCACTGACGCCTGGTTTAGTTTAGTTTAGTTTAGAGATGCAGCGTAGAAACAGGTGCTTTAGCCCACCGAGTCCACACTGACCAATGATCACCCATACACTAGTTCTATCCTATACACTAAGGACATTTGCAGAAGCCAATTAACCTACAAAACAGCACGTCTTTGGAATATGGGAGGAAACCGGAGCAGCTGGAGAAATCCCACTCACACAAGCAGAACGTACAAACACAGCACAGGCATCACCCATAGTCAGGATCGAACCCAGATCTCTGGCGTTGTAAGGCAGCAACTCTACTACTATGCAGCTGTGCTGCCTATGGTTCAATAGAGATAAGAGTAAATGAATGGTATTGGAGTAGGAATTTGAAGAAGATTGCTGGAGAGATGTGAGAGTGACAGCATTCTGCTGTCATTGGCTTTATTTACTGAGAAAGAGTTTGTGCGTCTTAACAAACCCAAATTCACCAGTGAACTGCAAATAGGTTATTTGGGTGGATCAGATCAAATTAAAAGCTGCATCACTCATGGCAAAGGCACCTATAAAACTGGCTTTTACCTAAAAAAAAAAATCACAGTTGACTGCTATGCTTTCAGCCAAGACTCTAGCCAAGTAGGTGATTATTTATTTCATTTAAAAGTCCTGAAATTTTTCTCAATGCTTTTGTGATACTTATACTTATACAACGTTTGTGTGCATGTGTATATTTGCATTATGCATATATGTATTAGTAGATCTATTTGCACTGCTTCAACTTGTAACATTTTTAATGAAAAAAGACTGTCATGGCCACAGAGAAGTCCAGCCATTTTGTATTGCATGAAATGTCATTGTGTAAACTGTTCAGCCAACATTTCTAAATGCCAAATCAGTTGCCAGGAAAGCTGTATTCTGTTATTTGTATGAAAAGTTTGTAATTGCTGGCTTTATTCAAAATCAATTTTCCTATGTGTGTCTTAAATCTCTGTGAGAGGTAGTTAAACATACAATTGGAAAGGAAAACATTTATTCCGTTTTCTTTTGAGACAGGAGGAAAATGATTTTAGAATTTCTCAGAGGAACAAGACATTCCTGTCAAAGATATTCCAGGCACTTTCTTTGCTGGCTCCGAGAGGAAAACAGTAAGAATCTGATTTTGTCTTCCTGAATGTTTTGGGGCAAAAGCAGTCAGATTTCTTCATTTCAGTCAGTGGTGTATTTTCTCCCAAGTCAAATATTATCAGCCAATAAGGAGTTTGTTTATCCTCCAAGGCATTTAATGCATTCCATCATCTCTTCTTTATGATTTATCTCCAGCCATGATTTTTATTTCAATCATTTATTTTCTGAACAAATGTATTATGTGATTTTTTTTTGTTATCCTTTGAACACTTGCAATTTCAAGACGATACTCTTTGGTACATAGTATGGAATTATTTGCCGTACAACTGGCTGGCTTATTGAAGGAGGCTCCACACCACCAGCTTTGTATGTCACTGGAATGCTTATGCCTGCTCGGAACAAACAGCCTGGTATCAAAGGTCTAGCGCACAGAGATCTTGCTAAAGGGAAAATTAGATAGATAGATAGATAGATAGATAGATAGATAGATAGATAGATAGATAGATAGATAGATAGATAGATAGATAGATAGATAGATAGATAGATAGATAGATAGATAGATAGATAGATAGATAGATAGATAGATAGATAGATAGATAGATATAATTTATTGCCACACAACCAGGGTCGGTGGAAATTTGGGTTGTCAGCAGCAGTACAATAATAAAGAACACACAATAAAAACTGTAACACAAACATCCACCACAGCATTCGTCACTGTGGTGGAAGGCACAAACATTTGGCCAGTCCTCCTCCATTTCCCCCCCGTGTACAGGACAAGAGTCCAGAGTCAGTCCAGGATCGGCTCTTCCTCACCGGAGGCCGCGGCTTTAAGATGGGGTAGGCCGCAGGCCGGCGGTCGAGATTTAAAGTCCCCGCCGCAGCCAGAAGCACCGTAAACTGCAGGGCCGGCGGTCAAAGCTCCCCTCCCGGGGTGATGGTAAGTCCATGCCGGGCCCGCGGTAGAAGTTGGCCGCGGGCCGGCAGTGATGGCTTCTTCTTCCCCCGGGTCCCCCGCGAGGGATCCCGGGCTGTAGACGCCGCACCAGCTGGAGCTCTGCAGACCGCGGCTTCAGGCTGCGACTTCAGGCTGCCGGCTGCCCCGGGCCAGCGAAACGGAGCGCTGGCCCGGGTGCAGATGCAATGACTATACATAATTGGAGGGCAATTTTAAATCTGCATTTGCTTCTTGTCCTTTCTCTTTTAGTCTGTTCAACATATTTAACTTTTCCTTCAATATTCTCCCATTTCTCTTTCACATGCCAGTGCCAATGTTAATCATAAACTGCATGCTATAAAGCACATTCTTGGAATGTGGGTCTCAGAGGACATTTAAGTCCATGCAGCCTCTTTAGCCTGTTCCAACGTTCAATGGGATAATTGCTAATCAGCTTCTCAACATCTACTACATTGATTCTTCTCAAAATCTTACACGGCACCCTGAGTTCAACTCCTATCTCTCCTGTGAGTCTTATTCAATATCTCCTCCAATGATAATTCTTTAATAGAAGGAAATAATGTCATGAATCTTGGCTGCACCTAATTCCAGGGCAACAACAGTTAAAGCTTTGTTATCCAGTAAGTGCCGGAGTTGTCAGTGCCAGTTAATGATTTACATTGCTTAACTCACTGTTAGCCTGGGCACTCCCTCAGCACAGTCTTGATATCAGCTGAGGCATTCTCTCATACAGCTGGAAAGTGATTATCCACTTGTTGTATAGTTGAAATGTGCTTTGACAATTCTCTCAGAATAGCAATGATCCCTACCCTCAACTGTTCTTTAGAAACCTGGTCAATCGACCATAGATACATTAAAGCACTGAAGAAATGCCATCAATGGTGCCTTCTCAAAATCCTCCTTACTGGAAGGATAGATGAACTAATGCCACTCTCCCGTCAAAATCCTTGGCATCAGGACTCATATTCAACAAACTCCAGTGTACAGACCAGTTTTTGACATGCTGGTACAAGACTCTTCAAATAACATCTACCTGGGTGAATATTTTCCTTCTTTATATTCCATCTGCCACCCTCTTTCCCACCTCATTAATCTTTCTATGTCCCTTTACAGATCCTTGGCTCCTCACCACGCCTAGTTTACCCAGCTTGACATCAATAAATTCAGATACTTTCCATTCCGTCCTTTCAACCAACTCTTCAATAAAATAGTGAATACCTAGTGATCTGGTTATCACCTCGCAGCCCCTTGATGCCACTTGAAAACAAAACCCTTCTCTCTGCTTTCTAACATTTGACTGATCCAAAAATTTAAATCACAAGGGATAAACATTGGTAGCGTAATAGGAGAGGGGAGTGGTGGATAGGTGTTTTTGTGACTGGAACTCTGCACAACGGTGTACCACAGGGATTAGTGCTCAGACATTGGTCAATGGATCAGGCAGCATCTGTGGAGGTCATAGATGGGTGACATTTCCATATCCTCCATAGGTGTATGCTTGGGATATGATTGGTAAATTTATCACAACATTTTGTGGAGTTGCAGATAATGAAGAAGGTTGTTTAATATTATGGCAGGACGTGGATCAGCTAGAACAGTGTGTGGTAATCCAATTTGGGAGCATGTATGCCATATATTCTGTTGGAGCGTAAATGGCAGGGACCTTAAAGTACAGTGAGACCTTGAAGCGCAAGTGCACCAATCCTTGTAAAAAAATGAAAAGGCAGATAGGACAGTGAAAAGGACATTCCCTGTGCTTTCCTTCATAGGCCAAACATTGAGTGTAACAGTTGAGATGCCATTTTGCAGTTGTACAGAACATGGATTAGACCACGCTGAGAGTATTACATAATGTACAGTTCTAGTTTTCACATCACAGCAAGTATGTGTTAATGTAAGGAGAGAAGAGAAGAGATTCACCAGGATATTGCTTGCATGTGAAGGGAGAGATTAAATATGCTTGGTTTACTCTCACTGAAAAGCAGACTAAAAGGTGGCCTGTTGAGACTTGCAAAATATGAAGGGCATAGATAGGATTTTTTTTTTCCCAGGGCAGGGTAATTTAGAACTAGAGGGCATATGATTAAGGTGAGAGGGAAGACATGTAAATTAGATACGAGGTGTAGGTTTTTCACACAGAGGATGTTGAATATTTTGAGCAAGCTGTCAGAGGAGGAGGTGAATGCACCATGTAAAATACTTTTGGACAGTTACTTGGACAGGAAAGATGTAGAGAAATATAGGCAAATGGGATTAGTGGAGAAGGGCAATATGGTTGGCATGAACAAAGTGGGCCATGAGGTCTTGACTCTATGTTATACATTTCTCTGATTTAATGATAATCATTGAATTATTACACCGGAAAAGGAAGTCCCATTCCGTTAGTACAATTCCATGTCTTTCCCTATATTTCTGTAACTTATTAGCCACTCAAGTGTTCATCAAATTCGTTCCTGAAGACACTTGATTAATTCTGTTCCCACCAATGCTACAGGCAGTGAACCTCTTGTATAACTGCATTCAAGAGTTAAGAGTGTTTTATTGTCAAATGTCCCAAAAATGAATTCTTATCGCAGCAGCCGCTCAACAGGTTTTTAAACATAGTATTCAGTAGATAACACAGCAAACAAAAGAAAAGTATAATAATTTTTTTTTAAAGAATATAATGTAAAATAAAACAAAGGCCAAAGACCTGTCCAACCCAGGCAGTTCTAGTTTGGAGTTTAGTTGGAGTTCGTAGTGTTCAATAGTCTAATGGTTGTTCATAAGAAGCTGTTCCTGAACCTAGACTATTCAGAATATAAAAAGATTTTCTTCACGTCTACCTTGTTTTCAGTGTCCGTTTGTTCTTTACGTATCAAATCATGGGGACAGAGTGAGTGGTGTACTCACGCCTCTTATCTCCTTACAGTATCTTCTAATCTCACAACCTTTTGTCTTTTCATATCTGGCCTTTGTCCAACTATGTGCCAATCAAAACCTCCATCAGTTGCATCCACCTATCATTTGCTTGGTTTTGTCTTGACCTCACCACTCTTCTATCTTTCTGCCCCCTACTACAATAAGTCTGAAGAAGGCCCCAACCCAAGATGTTGCCTATCCATGTTCTTCAGAGATGATTCTTGACCCAAAGATAGACGCAAAATGCTGGAGTAACTCAGCGGGACCGGCAGCATCTCTGGAGAGAAGGAATGGGTGACATTTTGGGTCGAGACCCTTCTTCAGACCCGCTTGACCCGCTAAGTTACTCCAGAACTTTGTGTCTTTTGTTTTGTAAACCAGCATCTGCAATTCATTGTGTCTAGGCTTTCATTATGTGTCTGAATAGGAGAAGCTGGAGTTGTCATCCTTTGAACAGATAAGGTTGCAAAAGGATTGATAGTTATTTCAGCTCATGAAGGGCAAATAGGGAGCAATAGAAACATAGAAACATAGAAAATAGGTGCAGGTGGAGGCCATTCAGCCCTTCGAGCCAGCACCACCATTCATTGTGATCATAGCTGATCGTCCCCAATCAATAAACCGTGCCTGCCTTCACCCCATACCCATGCCTGCCTTCTCCCCAATGTTTCCCAATGGGGAAGGAATCTAGAAATATGGATCACAGAAAGTAGACGATTGGAATGAAATAATCAATGAGATGCAAAGATAAATATTTCAATGGAGTGAGTGGTTAGGGTCTGGAATACTTTGCCAGAAGTGTAACAACATTCTATGTAACAACATTCTATTTTAGTGTAACAACATTCTATTTTGGACTCAAACTCGTTTTCACTAGTTGGAGAATCTAGGACCAGAGGCCATAGCCTCAGAATAAAAGGACATCCTTTAAGGAAGAAGATGAGGTGGAATTTATTTAGTCAGAGGGAGGCGAATTTGTGGAATTCATTGCCACAGAAGGCTGTGGAGGCCGTCAATAGATATGTTTAAGGCATAAATAGATAGATTCTTGATTAGTACAGGTGTCAGGGGTTATGGAGAGAAGGCAGGAGAATGGGGTTAAGAGGGAAAGATAGATCAGCCATGTTTTAATGGCAGAGTAGACTTGAGTAGAATGGCCACATTCTGCTCCTATCAATTATGAACATAAAGAGAGCTGGATAAGCATCTGAAACAAAATAATTTACAGGACAAAATGGCTGGATAATGGACCTAGCCAACTAGTTATTTTATTGATTTAGTATGAACTAGACTAAGTGGGACCCGTTGAAAGTGGGACCCATTGAAAGTGTTAAAGCGAGCTGCCTTGCCTTTGGTTTTGAAAGTGCTAAAGCGAGATGCCTTGCCTTTGGTTATGAAAGTCCTAAAGCGAGCTGCCTTGCCTTTGGTTTTGAAAGTGCTAAAGCGAGCTGCCTTGCCTAATTAGAGCTGTCATGCCTTCTATGTAATTAAAACTCTAATCTTGACCACTGCCTGTTTGTGCTTTAAATTGATTCTAGAAAAAACGCTACCACGTAGCGTGGGAGGGCTGGTCCCCCAACGCAATATTCCACCTCTCCACCAATTCCAATATTGGTGGCCAGTGGGGGTGGGGGGTGCTTTCTGGAGTGCTAGTATGCGTGTTGTGCGCTGAAGGGACTGCGTTCCAGAGGGCTAGTATGGACATTGTGGGACGAATGGATAATTGGGCTGGCGGCTCAGTCACTCAAGCCTGTTGTGCTGACAGCTCACACTCACGGCAGTTGACTCACGGCTATTCCTTGAAATTCTATTTCAAGCAGGGTGCAAGGGCACCAAATTCAAGTGCAGTTTCATACCATTTCAAGCAGGTTGCAAGGCCACTAAAGACAGCGAGTCATGACCTCTCCCTCCCCCATCTTGCAGAGACTGAGCCACGCCCACACTTCCGGGTTTTATAGTCCCTGCACACCTCCCACCAGAAGGGGCAAGGCCTTCATGGCGTGATTGACAGGAGAGAGAATCTCAACATTTTTTCAACACTAATAACTTTTATTTTTCATCTATGGGAAAAATCCTTGGCACCTGATGAGCGGAGGGGGACTCCGAGTAAGATGGCCAAAAATCACAGCCGTACGTGGTAGCGTTTTTTCTAAAATCAATATAAAGCGCAAATAGGCAGTGGTCAAGATTAGACTTTTAATTATATAGAAGGCAAGGCAGCTCTAATTAGGCAAGACCACTCTAATTAGGCAAGGCACCTTGCTATAGCACTTTCAAAACCAAAGGCAAGGCAGCTTGCTTTAGCACTTTCAAAACAAAAGGCAAGGCTGCTTGCTTTAGCACTTTCAAAACAAAAGGCAAGGCTGCTTGCTTTAGCAATTTCAAAACCACAGGCAACGCAGCTTGCTTTAGCACTTTCAAAACCAAAGGCAACACAGCTTGCTTTAGCACTTTCAAAACCCAAGGCAACACAGCTTGTATTAGCACTTTCAAAACCCAAGGCAACACAGCTTGCTTTAGCACTTTCAAAACCAAAGGCAACACAATTTGCTTTAGCACTTTCAAAATCAAAGGCAACACAGCTTGCTTTAGCACTTTCAAAACCAAAGGCAACACAGCTTGCTTTAGCACTTTCAAAACAAAACACACTTTTGCACTTTCAAACTACATTTTCAAACCACTTTAAAGGCGCTGACAGGTCAGTAAAACAACTCACAGTTTAGTAGACATGTGTTCAGTGTTATTCACAGCTCAGACTGAGAATTGCGACCTCTCGCTCCCTCATCTTGCAGAGAACTGAGGCACCTCCACACTTCCGGGTTTTATAGTCCCTCCGGAAGAGGCGTGGCCTTCAGGAGTGAGAATCTCAACATTTTTTAAACACTAATAATTCTTTTATTTTTCATCGATGGGAAAAATCCTCTTGTCCTGCGCAGCGGAGGAGGACTCTGAGTAAGATGACCAAAAATCACAGCCGTAAGTGGCAGCGTTTCTTCTAAAATCAATATACAGAACAACAGGAAGTAGTCAAGGTCAGACTTTTATTAATATAGATTTGAAAAGTCGAAATGTCTTTTGGTGCTGTAGTGGATCTGTGATTACTTTAAATCTTCTCTGACCTTTTTTTTGCACTGAGGAGAACAATCCATCTTCACCACTTACTTTTTAGCTGAAATCCTTACCACTAGACAATTAATTTCTTCAATCCTCCAGGACAATTACATCCTTCCTAAAGTTAGATGATGGAAATTGGAAGCTATACTTTATTTATGGCTTAATCAATATTTTATACGTAAAGCTATTTCCCTGCTTCTGTACGACATAATTCCATTTACAAATCCCAGAAACTCATGTCTTTCACTCACCATTCTCTGGAGCTGTTTTCTCACTTTCAAATGCTTTTATTTTACACCTGGATTCGCTTCTATATGTTTTGATACACTCTTTAGAACAGTGTCATTCTATCTATATTGTCTATCATTCTTTCAGTCAAACTATATAAATTCACACTTTTCAGTATTAACTGGTTCAGAAATGAAAGCTTCATGACTTGGACATGGCTAACATATGGAGAAACTCACAGGGAGCAATTTTAACTCTATCCTCTCCACATAAATAGGGCAGGTAGGAAGAGAAAATCACTTACACTACTTTGCAATCTCTGGAACCAGTTGCGGTAGTTAATTCCAGTTTTTACCACCTATCACTGATTCTTCATCCAAGGCAGTCACTTGTGATTGAGCTTGACTTGCATTCACTCTAGTTTTAGAGGTTCATCGGTGGTTTAGGCCAATATGGGAACAACTGGGCAGCACAAGGTACAGCGGTAGAGATGCTGCATCACAGCGCCAGTGACCAGGGTTCGATCCTAACCTCAGGTGCTCTCCATGTGGAATTTGCACATTCTACCTGTAACCACGTTGGTTTTCTCAGGGTACTCCGATTTCCTCCCACATTTCACATTCCAAAGATAGGTTTGTAAGTTAATTGGCCTCTGTAAATTGCCTCTTGTGTGTAGGGCGTGGATGAGAGAGTGGGATAACATCGAACTAGTGTGATGGTTGGCATGTTGGGCCAAAGGGCCTGTTTCCACACTGTATCTCCAAAACTAAAAACTAAAATAAATTAAAACTAAGACATGCTCTTGCACAACTGGCATGGAGGCATGTGAACAGTTCCCTTCATCACTCACGCAGTGTCTCTGTGTGTGTCTTTGTAGATATTGAAGTCTGCATTAATTATCCTGAAAGTACCTTCTTCACTTCGAACAGTCATAGGCTAGAGATTACCAAAAGTCAGTATGAAGTTGTTAATCTTCAAGTTGAGTATATACTTAAACTTTTGCTTCTGTCTTTTTGATAATATCTATTAAGGATGGAGTTCAGAATAAAGTGTCTGTTTCAGAAGTCCAGTGTTGGGCGGAAAAAACTCATATGCAAGGGTGGCAAGGTAATTAAATAACATTTTAAAATGTTATTTTTAATTGAGTCTTGAGCTTTCTTGATGTAATGCAATTGGGGGTCAAAGAAAGTGGAAATAATATGTTGGAAGCTAAAAATGTTTAGAATTTTTTCATGAGGCCTGGAGGACTAATTGATATTTCAATGAAGGTTGTTGAGTTGATGTATGTATGGTATGAACATATACATATGAGCGTTCAGCTTCATAAAACATTGGTTGGGCAGTATTCAGAGTATTGTGTGCAATTCCAGTTGCCTCCTTACAGGAAGGATACAGAGACATTGTCGGGGAAACAGAAGAGGTTTCCCAGAATGTTGCCTGGATTACAGGGTATTAGCTGTTAGGAGAGGTTGGACAAACGTCAATTTCAAACGTTTTCTCTGGTGCAATGGTGGTTGAGGGGAGACCAGATAGAAATATATAAAATTTATGAGAGGCATGGATAGGGTAGACAGTGAGGACCATTTTCTAAAGGTGGAAATGCAAAAGACTAAAGGACATAACTTTAAGGTCAGAAGGGAAAAGTTTAAAAGAGATGAACAAGTTGACATTTTAAACAGAAAGTGGTAGATGCCTGGATTATGCTGCCAGGGATAGTGGTAGAAGCAGGTATAATAGTGGTTTAAGAGGCCATTAGATAGGCATATACATGCAGGGAATGGGGATATATAGAGATTACAATCAGGCAGAGGAGATCAGATTAATTTAACATCATGTTCTGCATACATATTGTGGGCCGATGGGCCTGTTCTGTGCTGTAATGTTCTATGTTTAATGTTCACTACTCAAGCAGTGAGCAATGAGGCCCAGAGTTAAAAATCGGGTCTCAGTTGTTGTTTGCTCTGCACACAGCTGTAGTCTCTTAGGGTATGGTTGTACTGTTTCCTGCTTCGTGGTTCTGTTGTGTGCAGTTTTCCATTGACGGTGGAGAATCTCCCATTTAATATCATGAATACTGTGCTTGCCAGGAGCATGGGCCTCTTGAGAAACAAGAACAGTCTGAACTTCGAAATCTCCTCACCCGAACCTTTCCCCTCCCAGAGGTGATGAACAGAGAAATGCCACACCCGTGTAATCTCCCTGGTATCTTTACCTTTTAAGATACATTTGCTTCAATGTATGTAACTTGCTCCTCCCCCCCTGCAGGCAAATGAAGAGGGAAAAATTCCCACACAAGACTTCACTATTTTTCAGACTATCGGACTGCATTCTTCCTTTTTCTCTCACAGCACAAGCAGGGATTTATGATTATTAATTTAATAAATCAAAAGTAATTGCACATACCAGTCAAATTACACCACATCAAAATTTCCAGGCATTTCTTCAAGTATTTTGTAGAGCACAATTAAAACCAGAACATACAAGAACAAAACCACAATGAGGGATGCAAGGCAACAAAACCAGTAGGAGCTGCCACGTTTGAGTTGTTAACAAAAACTTTTTTTCCTCACCAATTTTACTCTGTCCTGCAGCGATTGACATCTTATTAAGGGACGGTTCCTTAGGTGCTGGCTGACATCCAGGTTTTGTCCATGTTGCTATTATCCACGTGCAAGATTTGACAGCCAATGTTAGCAAGTTATTTAACAGTAGGATAGCAAATCTAAGCTCTCTCTTGTGCTCCATCCAGGTACAGATCCGCTACAGAAAACCATAATCAGATGACTTTACTACTTTCTCTTAACATTTGGCTGATATGGCCAATTGTAAATCCCTGCCAATGCATTGATTGGAATAAAATGCCTCTGCGTAGATTGAACAATAGGACTGGGATTCGAGCTGCAGGCTAAGTTTGATCAAGTGGATGCCAAGCGATTGGGGCAGGGCCTGAATACCATCATGAGCCATAAGCCAAAAACTGGGGTGATCTTTGGCAATGCCACATCTCTACCAGATGACCTCATGCCTCATTTTAAAACAGGCAAAGAAAGTTCCACCGGGACGTTTTCCCCCCAACACCCACTGGCTCTGTTCCATATATTTTTTATGGTTGAAGACAGATCTGCTTTAATGAAGATAAACTCTCAGAAAGTGATCGGCCCAGATGGACTCCATGGACAAGTTTTGAAATTGTGCACTTTAGATTAGATTAGATTTAGATTTCCTTTATTGTCATTCAGACCTTTCGGTCTGAACGAAATGCTGTTGCCTGCAGCCATACATGTAATAATAACAACACACAATAAACACAAATTAACATCCACCACAGTGAGTTCACCAAACACCTCCTCACTGTGATGGAGGCAAAAGTCTTAAAGTTACTGTCTCTTCCCTCCTCTTCTTCCTCTGCGCCGAGGCGATACCCCACCAGGCGATGGTATCAGTCCCGCGGTTCAAGCTCCGCGGCCCGCGGGTGGTCGAAGCTGCCGCCCTCCAGTCCAGCGGACGCAGCTGTTGCAACGGGAGCTCCGGAAAACAGGCACCAGCCTGTGACCTGCGAGCTCCCGACATTGTCATCCACTGGCCCGCGGCCGAGCCCCGGATCCAGGTCGCCGCCGCCAGAACGCCGCCTCAGCCGCCGGAGCACCGTCTCCGCCCTACACCGGGCCGCCCACACGGCAACGTCTCAGCCCCGCACCGGGCTGCCCCCACGGGAGCGCCTTCCAGCCGGGAGCCGGTCCGCCCTCACCGGAGCGCCTTCCAGCCGGTAGCCAGGCCACCCACACGGCAGCGTCTCAGCCCCGCACCGGGCTGCCCCCATGGGAGCGCCTTCCAGCCGGGACCCAGGCCGCTCACACGGGAGCGCCTTTCTAGCCGGTAGCCGTGCCGCCCGCACGGGAGTGTCTCAGCCCCGTGCCGACCGCCCTCACTGGAGCGCCGAGTCGTGCCGCTGCCCGGACGTCGTTAGTGAGTCCTGGCTGGCTCTACCTCCAGACCCTCGAGGTCGGTCGCAGGTTGGAGGCCGCCAGCTCCGCCATCAGGCCTCAGCGCAGACGGGGGAAGAGAAGGGGGATACGACAAAAAAGTCGCATTCCCCCCTAAGGGAGAGGCAGAAAGCCCTGTCGGCAGCACCTGGCAGATTGTGGCGGCACCTGGCAGAATGTTAGGTGTCTCGGTGTGGGAGGCGCGGTCACGGGGTTGACCCTTAAGTGTATTTAAGGTCGGGCTATGCCTGTGCTCATTTGAGGAGTAGGGAACTGTATCTTACAGATTAAAATATGTCTCAAGCACACAACTTGTGTCCGCTTAGTTTTTAGCTGGACTCCTGCGAGTCCCCGCTATACACTAATCAATTGTGCACTATTTAGCCTCTCACCAGCTGTCTTTTGTCACCATCTGCTTCAGGAAATCTTTCATCATTCGTCTCCAAGAAAAATAAACTGACTTATCTCAATGACTACTGACCAGTAGATCTAACATCAGCAATAATGAAAAGCTTTGAAAGATCGATAATGGTCATTATCAGCACCAGTCTCCTGGACAACCTATTTGTATACAGGAAAAATAGGTCTACAAAGGACACCATCGCTCTTGCATTGTGTTAAGCTCTGGATTATCTCGACAATAAGCGCACCTCTGACCGGATGCTATTCATTGACTAATAGACCTGTCCCACTTAGGCAATTTTTCAGCGGACTGCCGGCGACTGTCAAGTTGCTGGCTGTCGCCTGAAAAAACGGAAACTGGAACGGCGACTATCAGAGTGGAACACACACACACAAACACATCGCAAAGGCAGGCGCCAGGGCAAGCGGGGGGGGGGGGGGTGTGGGGGAGCGCTGTCTGAAATTCACACAGTGCAAAGCCAAGGTGATACAGACACACGCCGCGATGAACAGGAAGGTTGGCGCTGTAATTAAGACGGCTAGCACAGTGTAAGGTAAGTCCTTTAAAAGAGGAGGGGGGAGAGGGGGGAGGGGGGGGGGGGAGAAGGGGGAGAAGGGGGGAGAAGCAGGTGGAGGCAACTTTTAAGAAGCTAGACAACTTTTAATTAGCCAGAGATACACAGCTGAGAAGTTCGGCAGACATTTAACATTACCGGTCGGTTATCCTTGGTTCTGAAAACTCTTGTTTACGTTTTGTTTCCCCAATGAGCCAATTAAAATGACCGGTCAGCAAAGGCGATTAACTAAAACTACCTACTACTATCTCGACTACCTACAACTACATGGCGACCCTAGTACAACTGCACCTACGACTACAGGATTATTGATTATCTCCATGGCGACCAATTTTTGGTTGAAGAAAAATGGACATCCTGACCAGCAGACCTCAGTCATTTAGAGTTTAGTTAGTCATAACATTTTCTCCACCTCGACTCTCAACACTGGTGCCCTCAGAATATTGTGCTCAGTCCCTTGTTCATCTCCCTGTACACCCATGACTGTGTGGCCAAGTATAACAACAGCTTGATCTTTAACTTTGCCAATACACCACTGTTGTTGGCCATTCAAGTTCAAGTTCAAGTTCAAGTTCAAGTTCAAGTGAGTTTATTGTCATGTGTCCCTGTATAGGACAATGCAATTCTTGCTTTGCTTCAGCACACAGAACATAGTAGGCATTTACTACAAAACAGATAAGTGTGTCCATATACCATGATTTAAATATATACACACATGAATAAATAAACTGATGAAGTGCAAATAACAGAAAATGGTTATTAATAATCAGAGTTTTGTCCGAGCCAGGTTTAATAGCCTGATGGCTGTGGGGAAGTAGCTATTCCTGAACCTGGTTGTTGCAGTCTTCAGGCTCCTGTACCTTCTACCTGTAGGTAGCAGGGAGATGAGTGTGTGGCCAGGATGGTGTGGGCAGGATGGTGTGGGTCTTTGATGATACTGCCAGTCTTTTTGAGGCAGCGACTGTGATAAATCCCCTCAATGGGAGGAAGGTCACAGTCGATGATGAACTGGGCAATGTTTACTACTTTTTGTAGTCTTTTCCTCTCCAGGGCGCTCAAATTGCCGAACCAAGCCACGATGCAACCGGTCAGCATGCTCTCTACTGTGCACCTGTAGAAGTTAGAGAGAGTCTTCCTTGACAAACCTACTCTCCGTAATCTTCTCAGGAAGATTTCAACAACATTTCAACAACAATGACGAGAAGAAGGACAGCAAAAAGATTGAGATTGTTGTGTCAGGCCAAAAACCTAGCCCTCAGCGTTAGCGAGACAAAATAGTTGGTTGTTTAACTAAAAATGTGGGTGGTGAATAGAACCTTGTCATCCTCAATAGAGTGGCTGTTGAGGTGGTCAACAGCTTCCTGTTTCTAAACATCCATAACTCCAGCAACCTAACATGGTCCCTTCACACTGATGTGGTGATCAATCCATGAGGATGCTCTTGAACCTCTACAGATGCCCTATAGATAATATTCTGCTGGGACACATCTAGGTCTGGAATGGCAATGGCTCTGCTCTTGACCACCTGAACCTGCATTGAGTGGCAAACATGACCAAGACCATCACAGTCTTGTCATTTCCTTGTATGCAGTCCATGCCCATGGTGTGTTGCATCTGAAAGGGTGGCAATATTGTCAGGGTTTCCGACCTCCCTGGCCAGTGCCTTTACTCTTCCACCTTCTGAAAGAATTGAATCAGATCAGATAATATTGTACATAAATACAATCAAGTCAAACTCAAGTACAGTAGGTGGAGCAAAGGGGAAGATACAGAGTGCAGCATGTAGCTCTCAGTATTGCAATACATCAGTTCCACAGACAAAGTCAAATATCCGTGATGGGATGGAGGTCAATTGGACACTGCCTTAGGTTATGAAAGGAATCTTGCTCCATTATGCTGATTTGCATTTATCATTATGCTTATCATTGTATTTTTTATTACTGTTTGGCAAAAAGAAGAAACAAATTACCGACTTTAGGAAGCATGGTGGAGTTAATTCCCCAAATAGTATCAATGGTGCCCAAGTGGAAATGGTTGCAAGCTTAAAATTCCTTGGTGAAGCATTACCAATGATTATTGACCAACCACATTGGCAATGGTAAAGAAGGAACATCAGTCACTAATTTCTCTACCCTCCTCAAGACTCTTGCAAACTTCTACAGATGCACCACAGAAAGCATATTGTTGGGTCGCATTGCAGCTTGGTTTGGTAACAGCCCTGCCCACGAACTTAAGAAATTGTAGAGGTCTGTGGGCATAGTTCAGTCCATAACACAGACCAGACACCCACCATTAACTCCACCTACATTTCACGCTACCTTGGAAAAGCAGCCAACATAATCTAAGATTTGTCCCACCCCACTGATTCTTTCTTCTTCCCACTCCCATTGGGTAGAAGATAAAGAAGGTTGAAAATGTACACTGCCAGACTGAGGAACAGCTTCCTCCTTCCTCTCTGTTATTGAATGGATCTTCGATAAGCTAGGGTACTGCCTGATTCAAAAGATAGACACAAAATGCTGGAGTAACTCAGCGAGACAGGCAGCATCTATGGAATAAAGGAATAGATGATGTATCAGGTCTCAACCAGAAGCCAAAACTACATGTCTTTGGAATGTTGGAGGAAGCCAGAGAAAACCAACAAGGAGAATGTACAAATTCCATACAGAGAACACCCATAGGTTTAAATAGCTCGTTCTAAGCTCCCCCCAGACTAGTTTCAGTCAATAAAATACTGAATCAAGCAACTAAACTTTCTTTTGGATAACAAAACACAAATTCCCCTATACAATACCTAACCACCGAGTTCGATCCTTGTATATGCTTGGCCAAGCCCTTCTAGCCTCATGCAAGCAGAGACACACCAAACGGTCACGCAGTCCCAAGCACTCTTCCAGAAGATCGACAAAGGATCTCGTGGGGGCTGCCTTTTATAGGTCCCTGAACCTTGTGGGGCTGAACTACATGGGGTGGTCTCTTCATAACCCAATTAAACACAGTAATTATAACAGTACATAAGCGACAGTGCTCCAACCCAACAATACAATCTTGAATACATTGTATTTGAAAGAAGCTTCTAGAAGGAAGCAAACAGAAATGAATAGTACAACATGTGCCCTGGATGCAAACAGTTTCTCCAAGGCTCAACATTTCAACCAATCATCAATTAACAGAATAACCGTCTCGCAACATTATTTATACTATTTACAATGCCCTTGCAGTGATCCACTCAAAATGATGCATTTAAGTTTTGTTTGCAAAACTGCTATAGGTTTTATCAATTTAGGAGAAACAAGGAGAACACCTGGATCCTTCACCATCCTGCATATCAGTCTGAGCCGAGACTGGCTAGTGCCATCCAAAGCCTGTAAATTTCAGCTGACAAGGGTTAAGCAATTCTGACAAGTGCAGGGATCCTCCATTTTATGGTGTCTTTAATTTGGTCAGAATTAACATTCCATCGTTTTATCATTTTTGATAACCCTCATCTTTAATGATTACCCCAGAATACAATCATGACTGCTGCACTTTAACAAATGTTCTACCAAGAAGATGTTGATGTAGCTTCTCAGAATTTCATCGAGCTTCCCGAGTTTTCGTGAGCGTAGCTCCATGATTTCTGTCTGATGAGTCTTCACCTTCCGAGTTTTCATGGGCACTAATCCCATCCATCAATCTTGATAGTTCATTGGTCCTTGATTCATAACAGAGTATAGAATTTCTATGAAAACCTGGGAGGAAACAAGCCTATACCTTCACTAATACTTTTACAACGATGATGATGCACCCACACATTTCTTCCCTCTACCTTTACTGCTGTTGGAGTCATTAGAAGAACTTGGTAAGATCCTTCCCAACGAACTTCCGATCCTTTCCTCACCCAATTCTTCACTAGGACATAGTCTCCAGGTTTTACTTTTATGGGACTTGCTAATGAATGCATAATATCATAGGCTGCTCCCACTCTACAATGTAAATTCCTTAAGGCTCTGGCCACGGCTAAGATGTAGTCGGTCATCTCCGCAGTCATATGGTGAAATTAACTATTTTCATCGCATTCTGGTTTCAAGGGGTTTTTAAGTAAATAATTTCAGCTGGGCTTAATCTAGATTTCCCTGCAAGCGTGACTCTCATCTGAAACAGAGCTATTGGGAGTAATTTAATCCATTCAAGTCCAGTCTCCACCTTTAATTTGGCTAATTTAATTTTAAGGGTCTGATTTGCCCTTTCTACAAGTCCAGCAGCCTGCGGTCGATAAGCACAGTGTAAATGCTGCTGGGTCCCCAGCAGTTCACAAAATTCTTTATTGATTTGTCCAATAAAGTGTGGACCATTATCTGAGCTAAGTTGAATGGGGATACCAAATCTAGGGACAATTTCTCTCATTAGCACCTTGACAACAGTAGCCGTTTTATTGTCAAGGGTTGGGTATACATCAACTATGACAAGAACATATCTATATCCCTGGCACCTCTCTAGTTCGATATAGTCCATTTGCAATGTCTCAAAAGGACCCATAGGCAATGGTTATTTCCCTCCTTCACACCCTACTCGTTTTCGTGGAATGTATTTCTGGCAGACCAAACAATTAATGCTTACCTACTGAGCAAAATATTGTAATTATGGATGCCACCAAGTAGCCAATAGAGTGTCCCCTACTGCCCTTGCACCACAATGGGTTGCATAGTGCATACACTCTATAACCCATACTGCTACTGAGCCTGTCATGAAAGTTTGCCCTGTTGGAGTGGTCCACAGCCCAGTCATACAATCCAGTACACATCCCAGTTGTCTCCACCATTCCTTATCTCCTTCAGTAGCCTCTTCCTGTAATCAAATGATTTCTTGGATGGTTGGCATCAGTTTCTTCAAGGGGGACTTGTTAGTTATACTTTTAGTCTGCCTCATCATTTTCGGTACCATCACCTTACATTCCCATGAAACTTTCTGAGCTACTAAGTCGGCATTACAATTCCCAATGTCCACTGAAGTCTGTCCATTAGTTTGGGTGCTACATTTCATTACTGAGATTTGTCTAGGTAACATTAAGGCCTTCAACAAATCTGTTACCAATTGTTTGTTTGATACTTGGGTTCCTGCAGAAGTTAGGAATCCCCTATTTTTCTATAATTGTCCAAAATCATGCATCACCCCGAATGCATATCGAGAATCAATGTTAATAATTACTATTAGATTTTCCCATATAATACAAGCCCGAATTAAAGCAAATAATTCAGCTTGCTGTGCTGAGTCAGGTTACACAAAGGCAGCTGCTTCTACAATCTCCGTCTTTTTATCAACAATTGCATACCCAGACAATCTCTCACCCCACGGTCCAATGGATGTGCTCCCATCCACATATAATGTGATGTCAGAGTCCTCCATGGGTGCATCCCTCAAGTCCCCTCTTACCGATGTTTCTTCCTCCATGACAAATAGGCAGTCATGTCCTGCTTCTGATTGCTCTGATAACCATATAACCATATAACAATTACAGCACGGAAACAGGCCATCTCGGCCCTACAAGTCCATTCCGAACACTTATTTTCCCCTAGTCCCATCTACCTGCACTCAGACCATAACCCTCCATTCCTTTCCCATAATAATAATAATAATAATACATTTTATTTGTGGGCGCCTTTCAAAAGTCTCAAGGACACCTTACAGAGATTAACAAGAATAATAAAACATATAATCGGAATAAAATAAATAATAAAGACATCGCCAATGCACAAATTAAAAACAGAATTCAATCCAAAGACAAAAAATCAAAAACACAATGTGAAGAGAGAGCAGCGGCAGCCAAACCGCGCCAGCGTACACTCTCCCTTCCGACAGCCATCTTGGACACAGACTAACATGTTTACTTACACACAAAAAAAAAATCATCCCCCCACAATGGTTACCACTGTGCACAATGTCCAGTCCCCATCCCCAGTTCACCCAAAGTCAGGCCTATTGAGGCCTCCGCTATTGCCTCTACGGAGGCCCGATGTTCCTGGCCGTTCTGGCCGGGTGGTGTTGCCCCGGCGTCGGGAGAGTCCACTCAGCGGCTGGGCCACCTGGAACGGCCGCTTCCTAACTGGGGACCGCGGCTTCCGTAGCCGACAAGGCCGCGCCGGTTTGGAGCTCCCAGGCTCCCGATGGTAAAGTCGGCGCCGCCCGCTCTGCTCCGCAGCCCCGCAGCCCGGAGGTGTTTATCTCGGCGGTCACAGCTCACCGGAGCTCCAGCGCGTCGATCCAGCGCGACGACCCAGGCAAGGCATCGCCCGCTCCGCTCCGCGATAGCGCTCTAGCGCTGTGCTGCCACCGAAGCCGAGGTGCTGGGTGGTCCCCGCCAGGAAACGGCGTTCCACGCCCGCTGGTAGGCCACGAGGACGGGTCGACGGGGCAGCCCGGAGAAAAAGCTGCCTCACCGACCAGGTAGGGACCTAGAAATATAATTACCCCCTTCCCCCCACATTAAAAAGTCCATTCTCCAACAGACAAAGGACAGGACTTACTGAAACTTCAAATAAAAAGTGAATTAAACGGACGGCTGCTGGTTAGCAGCCGTTCCCCAAGATGGCTCCTCCTCCGAAGGAGGAGGAGCCATCCATATACCTATCCAATTTATTTTTAAATGATAAAATCGAACCTGCCTCCACCACTTCCACTGGAAGCTCATTCCACACAGCTACCACTCTCTGAGTAAATAAGTTCCCCCTCATGTTACCCCTAAACTTCTGTCCCTTAATTCTGAAGTCATGTCCTCTTGTTTGAATCTTCCCTACTCACAATGGGAAAAGCTTATCCACGTCAACTCCGTCTATCCCTCTTATCATTTTAAAGACCTCTATCAAGTCCCCCCTTAACCTTCTGCGCTCCAAAGAATAAAGACCTAACTTATTCAACCTTTCTCTGTAACTTAGTTGCTGAAACCCAGGCAACATTCTAATAAATCTCCTCTGTACTCTCTCTATTTTGTTGACATCCTTCCTATAATTGGACAACCAAAATTGTACACCATACTCCAGAATTGGTCTCACCAATGCCTTGTACAATTTTAACATTACATCTCAGCTTCTATACTCAATGCTCTGATTTATAAATGCTCTGATTTATCTTCTGGGGGTGAAATAAGAAAAGAGGCTGGGTTAATCAATGTACAATGTTTGAATTGCAATTTTGTATTGTTCAACAGATAGATCTCATACTTATTTTGGTCGGCCATTGTTAAGTGCTGGGTTTGCAGCTGCCCCAACAATGCCGATACCGAATGTGAACTGTACACTACAATTTCCTGCTGGAGTGTCAAATTAGCAGCTGATTGTAAAATATTATAGATTGCAGTTAAAATTTGAGTGCAAAGAGGATGTCCCCTGGCTACTAGATCTAATTTAGAGGAGTAATGCGCAACTAGTCTATGTCTATCCCCATGCTTTTGAGTCAGAACTCAGTTGCACAGTCAGATAGAATTGTACAATAGAGCTGGAAAGGTAGGTCGTATAATGGTCTTCCCAATGCCGGGGCTTGCATCAATGATCATTTTAAGTTTTCAAAGGCCTCCTGTGCTTTCTTTATTGGCCCTCCTTGCTGGTATAGGGTGTTAACTCCTTGGTTTCCAGAGCTATATTTGGAATCCAGGGTCTGCAATAATTGACCATGCCCAGCCATTGCCTCATTTGTTTGGCTTCTTTTGGGATTGGAAATTCGCATATAGATTCGAGTCTGCTCTTCTCGAGACTTCTTTCGGTGGCCGAAATTATAATCCCTAGAAATTTTACTTTCTCTTGGGCTACTGTTACTTTTGATGGTGAAACCACATATCCTAGATCAGCTAAATGGTTTAGTAGTTGTGCAGTATCTTTCCGATTGCTGGATTTATTTTTGCTGACCACGAATAGATCATCGACATACTGCACGAATGTTGAATTCATTTTGAACTTCAAAGTACTCAGTTGGTCTTGCAGACACCTGGAAAATAAAGTAGGCAAATTGATAAATCCTTGAGGCAATCTGGTCCAGGTGTATTGTTGGCCCCTATATGTGAAACCAAACAAATATTGGCTGGCTTCATGAAGAGGAAGAGCAATAATGCATATTGCAAGCCGACTATCAAAAAGACTTTTGCTTCAGCCGTTATTTGGGCTAGGATATGGGCAGGCTTTGGCACTAAGGTGTGGAGTGGTTCCACAACAGAATTGATTTCCATTAAGTCTTGCACGAGTCTATTCCTGGTTTTGGAAATGCAAGAATAGGGTTGTTACAAATTGATTGGCACTTCACCAATATTTCTTGTTCTAGCAAACCCCAAATTAATTTGTCAATGCTGCTGATGGCCTGTAATTTTAATGAATATTGTTGTATTGAATGAAGTGTTACTCCTTTTTGGAGAGCTACATAGATGGGATTGATGTTCACGCATCCTACCTGAGCTGTGTCTTCCGCCCACACTTGAGGGTCCACATACTCATATACCTCACTCCCCAGATGATGATGTAAGCGGGTAACAAATTTACTTGGGGCCTGATAAAATTCAACAACATATTGATCGGACAAATTTTGCTTTTGATAATTATTCGGGTCTGCCAAGGTAATTGCCTTTCTTACCATCGTTCCTAGATCTTTAGCTTTGGCCGGGAAAGTCACCTTTCGGGTGATGTGAGGAGCAACTTCTTCAGTTCTTTTCAATAACTCTGCTGATATTTTAGCATACTCAGCAGCTCCCTCTTTTCCTTCCTCTTTTTCACACAGAGTGTTGAATCTCTGGCATTCTCTGCCACAGAAGGTAGTTGAGGCCAGTTCATTGGCTATATTCAAGAGGGAGTTAGATGTGGCCCTTGTGGCTAAAGGGATCAAGGGGCATGGAGAGAAGGCAGGTACAGGATACTGAGTTGGATGATCAGCCATGATCATATTGAATGGCGGTGCAGGCTCGAAGGGCCGAATGGCCTACTCCTGCACCTATTTTCTATGTTTCTATGTTTCTATGTTTCCACTAGTGCCAACACTTCTACCTCCCAATCCTGTCCTTCGTATAATTTAAAGAAGGTTTCCAGCTCTCTGTCCTTCACACTCCTATCATAAGCCAGTGTAATGTGAAGTGGGGGTTCTTCGTCCAGATCTAAGCACCACCATTGAGGGGTCACTATGGAGTAACATTGCCATACGGGACCCCAGGGGGTCACTATTATGCCTCTATCGCCACATTCTATTTTCAGTTGGAAAGCACAGAGCAAATCTCTAGCCATCAGGTTGCAATCTAATCTGGTGATTATCACACATTTGTGTCTGATTGCCTTTCCTCTATATACTACTTTGACTGGCTCAGAGTTGGGATACTGGCAAACTTGTCCTTGAAAGCCAGACAGGTGCTGAACTTCTCTTGATTCTGGAAAATTATTCATTGATTGAAGAGATGACATGGATGCACCTGTGTCTACTAAGAAGGTGCAGATTTTACCTTCTACCTGCAGATACAACATAGGTTCTTCATCAGACCTGCATCCAGTCACTACTAGGTATGCTGATTATAGGCGTGTGAATGGGTTATTCTGGGAAAAGGAGATTGGTCCTCTTGATTTTTGATTTTCCTGCCAGTTCCCTCTGTGCTCTCTAGGATCCCGTTGATCCCTCCATTCTCTTTGGTCTTGGAAATTTCTTCTGTGACTCCCTCTTTCGTTCCTTTCTTTATTCGGGCACCCCCTACTCCAGTGACCTACCCTTCCGCAAGTATAACACTGGCCCACTCATGATGACCGGCCTGTCCTCAACCCTGGTCAATGGAGGATTGGCTCTAGGACACATACTTCTCTATGATATTGGTCTAGATATTCCGGGACTCTAATTTCTCCCAGTCCATAGTTTGCTGATACTCTGGGGATCCATGGTTCAGGGTCGAATTTTGGCACTTCTTTTCTGATCACATATTCAGATATTTGTTTTACTGCAGGCGGGCTATCCTGCTTCCTTATGTCCCTCCAGTGATATCGTACTGCCCTTGCCATCTGACTGGCACTATTTTCTGTCCAGTCCGTGTTATTAGTCTTAATGGATTCTGCTACGTTGGTGGGAAGGCAATTCAATAAGATGGCACAATATTGAGGGGAATTTACTTGATTGATCCATATATAATTCAGAGAATCGCTCTAAAAATTCATCCGCTCCCTATCCCCTTTCTGGTCTTAAGGGCCTGTCCCACTGATGCAAACTTTCAGCGACTGTCTTCGCCCTTCAATCTCGAGGGCACACGCCTGGAAAACCTCGAGCTGGATCGACCGTCAGCAATGAAACCGTTAGCTGGATCGACCGACCGCACACACACACACATACAAACACATCGCAAAGGCGGGGGACAGGGAAAGCTGGGGAGCGCTGTCTGAAATTCACACCCGCGATGAACAGAAAGATAAAAGATGGCTGCACAGTGTACGGTAAGTCCTTTAGAGAGCACGGAGGGGGGAGAGAAGGGGAGAGAAGGGGAGAGAAGGGGAAGAGAAGGGGGGAAAGCGGGGGGGAGGCACATTTAAGAAACCAGACAACAAAGTTTAGTGGGCATTTAACTTACCGGTCGTTTTCCTTGGTCCTGAAAACTCCAATGAGCCAATTAAAATGCCCGGTCAGCGAAGGAAATTGCCTACGGCTGCCCTAGACTGCCTATAACTACATAGCGTTCGGCACGGACTTGTAGGGCCGAGATGGCCTGTTTCCATGCTGTAATTGTTATATATGGTTATATAGCGACCCCACTCCACTGCACTACGAGTTCAAAAGAACCATTCAAAAGAAAAATTTGCTGAAACATTTTCCTCGATTAAACTGAGACTGCGAGTATTCGGGAACTTCCCTCGAGCGTGAAGGAGAGTTCCAGTGACCTCATAGGACCTCCTAGGACCACGTGTCGACCATGCTGCGAGTTTGAGTCGAGTGCAAACTCGCAGATTATGTCGCCGCAGAGACCTGTGCCAACTTTGCACCAACGTAATCATGGAGCACCACAAGTTTTTTCCCCGCAGCCAACAAGAGGGTGAAACGGTTGAATCCTACATTGGTGCCCTTAAGAGCATTGCACCCAGATGCCACTTCCAAGACCGCGTTGTGCTCATAAGACATCCTGAATGATAAGGTGAGAAATCAATTACTCCGGGATGAGGAACTTACACTTGATAAGGTTGAACGTGTCTGTTGGGTTGCAGAATACACAGATACCCATACCAAAGCCTTGGGACCAGGGCCACACTCTGCCTATGACATCCATGCCTTCTATAGGTCCCCACGACAAGCATTAACCTCTCAACAAACACCTAAACCACTGGGAGGGTAACTGATCATCTGTTCAAACAACTAATGTCTTGCGTTCCAACCCTCGCATACTTTGATGCCAAATTACCCATCACCCTTACCTGTGATGCCTCCCAGTATTGACTGGGCACTATTTGCCTACAAGATGACAGAAAGGGCTCCAGACCAGTTGCCGATGCCTCCCGTACCATGACCGACACTGAACAGCGCTACGCTCAAATCGAAAAGGAGCTACTCGCAGTAACCTTTGCCTGCAAGAAATTCAAGGACTTTATCTTGGCAACCCGATCACGGTCGAAACCGATCACCAGCCCCTGGTCAGTATCGTTAGTAAGCCGATCCACATGGCACCAGCGTGCTTACAACGCATGACGATGGAACTACAGAGATATGACATCAGACTAACCTACAAACGTGGTAAAGACATGCACTTAGCTGACCCCCTCTCACGGGCACCTCGCCCAACTGCGAAAAACACCTGTCTGATGATGAGCATGAGGGGTACACGGTTATGATGGTCTCCTGCCTCCCATCTGCCGGTTTAGACATCCTAGTTTCACAAACAGCTGCAGATGAAACGCTACAATCGCTGGTCACTGTCATCCGCTGCAGCTGGCCAGACAAACAGCACCACCTGCCACAAGCTGTCCGCCCATTTTTCCCTGTCCGTGACAAACTGGTCATTCAGGATGGCGTAATAATGAAAGGACACAAAGCGGTCATCCCAAAGTCTCTTCACAGCAAGTGCTTCGGCATTGTCCATGGGGGCCATCCTGCTGCAGAAATAACTCTTCAACATGCGAAAGGAATGCTGTTCTGGCCAGACATGGCTAACTCCATTTTAGAGAAGGTTACTGACTGCCCGATCTGCAACAAACACTCCTCCAGCACCCCACGCCGGACTTACCCTTGTCCGCAGTAGCAGCTGACATCTTCGAGTGGCACGGCCAACAATACCTGGTTTTAGTTGAATCCTACTCAGGATGGTTTGAAATCGACCTGCTCAGTAGCCCGACCTCAGCCACGGTCATTCAGAAAGTAACTCGTCACTTCTCTGTCCACGAAGCCCCTCTCAAGCTACTCTCAGACAATGGACCTCAGTTCTCCATTCAGCTCTTCAGGAATTTCGCGAGAGACTGGGACTTCCACCACATTACCAGTAGCCCCGAGTACCTGCAGTCCAATGGCCTGGCTGAGCATGCGGTAAAAAGTTCAAAAGAACTAATGGAACGCTAACACAGGGCCGGCTCTGATGTTTATCTTGACTTACTCAAACTTCGGAACATCGTCCGCGACCCTCTCCTGTGATCTGCAGCCGAACGGCTCATGTCACGGCGAACCCGCTCCACTCTGCCAATGGCCAAGCAACTACTAGAACCAGAAGTTCGTGCGCCGTCAGTTATCCAATCCCAACTCCAACACCGCCGCAACATACAAAGAAAATACTACGATAAAACCAGCTCTCCGCTTCAACCGCTCAACAAGCAACAGGTTATCCATTTGCAGTCACTCCAAGGTTACATCCGCCTCTGAGTCATTCTGGGGTCCACTGCGGAACCACGCTCGTACTTGGTCAGTATTGACGATGGCATTTATCGGCGAACCCGCCAACACCTCCTTCCGGTTGCTTCACCAGTGAAGGATGAGGTGTCGCTGGAGGTTATTATCGTACACGTGCAGGTCGTGTCTGCAAGCCAAACCCCATAATTAAAAAAATTACTGGCTATACCTGAACTGTGCATGACCTGTTTAGTTATATGTGCTCTCATATGCAATAAAATAATAAATGCCGCACCTTATACTGGTGATTTATATTTGTTCCACTAACCACTATAAATGCTTTACTTCTTTAAGAGATAGGATGTAGATGACCCTTATTAATTCATGCCATTTATAACCTTCACCACACATATGTGCATGCCACCCTTTACATGGTATTACGGTACTACACAAAGACTCTCCCTCTCTCTCGCTCGGGCACACTAGTAAAGCCAGACGCAAGTAGCTGGCTGTTGAAATGTTCCTGTGTATTTAATGGATTAAAGTTGTATTTCACCATGAGTGCGTTTTTCCTATTGGGCCGCCGATAAACATCAACTACGACCAAGTTTTGGGCCTCTAACCCAGGAAAGGGCCTCTAACCCAACCACAACAGGGCCTCTAACCCCACCCTGGTTTTAAGGGCATCTAACCCAAAGGAGCGCTAGCCTCATGCAAGCAGAGACACTCGAAAAGGTCACGCAGTCCCAAGCGCTCTTCTAGAAGATCGACAAAGGACCTCGTGGGGGCTGCCTTTTATTGGTCCCTGAACCTTGAGGGGCCGAACTACATAGGGGTGGTCTCTTCATAACTCAATAAAACACAGTAATTATAACAGTACATAATTGACAGTTCTCTAACCCAATAATACAACCTTGAATACATTGTATTTGAAAGAAGCTTCTAGAAGCAAACACAAATGAATAGTGCAACATGTGCCCTGGGATTTAAACAGTTCCTCCAAGGCTCAACATTTCAACCAATCATCAATTAACAGGATAATCATCTCACAACATTATTTATACTATTTACAATGTGCTTGCAGCGATCAAATCAAAATGATGCATTTAAGGTTTGTTTGCAAAACTGCTATACATTTTATCAATTTAGGAGAATCAAGGAGAACACATGGATCCTTCACCATCCTGCATATCAGTCTGAGCCTAGACTGGCTGGCATCATCCAAAGCCTGTAAATTTCAGCTGACAAAGGTTAAGCAATTCTGACAAGTGCAGGGATCCTCCATTTTATAGTGTCCTTAATTTGGTCAGTATTAACATAGGCAGGATCAAACCCAGGTATCTGGCGCTATAAGGGAGCAACTCTAACGCTGTGCCACTGTGCCTCCCTAATACATGCAGTGATGTTGTCAAACCAGTTCAGATATCGGAATATTGTAACTTAATTGTTCTTCTTTTGGATACCATTGTGATCTGCATATAAGCCAATATTAATTTAGTTGAGCAGTCAACTAAGCTGAGCCGAAAAGAAATGTTGATATCAGCTGGGCTAGAGCAAATTGAACTTGTTGTCCCTGTTTATATTGGGAATTAGCACTCCTAACCATACCTGTGTGGAAGTCAGTGCGCATGAACATTTCGATGAGTGTAAGAGTTGTAGTGATATCTGTGTCAGGTTGGGCTGAAATATTCCTCCTGGCTCCACACATGACGAGTAGTCCTGTAAAGGTAGCATATGACGGGAGCCAGCCGCTGTGGATCAGTAAGGAGTTAATGTCTTCTCAGTAGAAGAGGAGGAAGTTGGCAGAAGGAAATGGAGAACAACTTGTGCTTCTAACCTACTCTATTGTAACAAGCCATGTGGTATGAAATTCTTTGGTATGAAAGCAATTAAATGAAAACCAGCCTCTTTGGCACACAAACACTTTGCAAACAATTTTCCAAGACTGGGTAAGTCTGAGGTGCTGAGTCCCATGATCCCATTTCCTACCTTTTGAGATTTAATGCTAGCATCTTGTGTGTGGCTATAACACGAACTATTACACTGCAAACTGGGCAGGGTAGCATCAGAAAGTGAGAGTAATTTGTACAATGAGATATGCTACCCATTCTAACCGCAACTTCGGTGGCTGCTTTTTACTGCATGTAGGATCTCAGCCCATGCTGTTCCATGTAAGTGCTGGCATGGAGGCCCTGCTTACTACATTGAAGAGGCTCACTGTATAACAGTGGTCTCCATTTATGATAGACAGACCCCAACCATTAGGCTTTTTAGGCCTAAAGGCTTAAGTTGCACCTATTTCTGACACCCGCTGCAAGAATTCCAGCAATAAACTTCAACCTTTCGGGTAGTTTGAAAATAACTGACAGTGGCCTGAGTATCTACAGTCCATTCATATCCCTGAGCTGGAATATGAGGCCCATTTTGTTTTGCATTCTTCTTGCTTGCTTCATTAGAGCAGTTGTCACCCATTTATAAGGTGATAATCATGCAAAAATGATTTACCACGAGTTGATCTTGTTGACTATCTTGTCCATTGTAGAATTGGATCATGTGTTTTCAGATACAATTTGCGCTGGTGCCTTCGAAAGATTTGTTGTCAATTAAGGGCACACCGTGCCATTATCTGTGAGGCAAGCCCCCTATCTATCCTTTCTGACAAATTGGAGCTGAAAGGTGCAATTTATGACCATGATGGAACAGCCTCAGATCAACTCGGAACACAGCGCAGTAGTTCAACTCTTTTCTTGTTAGTTACAGAGACACTGCTACATCAGGACACCTGAATGGGCAGCCTCAGGCATCTTCAGGCTACTCATGAATGTTTTTCCACCAATCCCACTCCATGGGTACTTCAGAGGGACGTTGCTGGTAGAACACCATTGCAAGTGATAACATTGCAGGCATGGCAGCTGGTTTGAGTAGGTTGGAATACTCTTAGATCTCTGGCTGCCCAACACTGCAGGCAGTGATTGGGTGCATTTGTATACCACAGCAGGGTCCATGGCCATGACCATCTGTGAATAACCATCTCTGAAAAGACATTAGAGTCATCACATTCTATCTGGGCCGTCCTGATGAGCAATGTATTATCAGGGTCAAGGTATCTAAACCGTTATCACAGAGCTGTGTAATTGTCGACAGTGACCTCCCTCGAATGTTTAAGCTATTCTCGTCATGGAGATCTGTCAAGTTGACCCTAAACTATCTCATCACGGTGTCACTCCAAGCAGGTACACCAGATCACTGCTACGTCTCCCATGTTCCTGGCCTTTGTAGCATTGGAGAGACCACCGTGATAATCGCATATTTAATTTTATGTCAGTTCATAAAATGTGCCATGTTGGGCATTTGGATTTGACAACATTTCTGGCTTCCCAGAACTGCAGGCAGTGAGTGGTTGCATTTGTTTGTCTTAAGGGGTCCCATTGATAACTTGGAACAAGAAAGATTGCTACCCCCTTTATATGCAGATGGATTTTCAGAATTTCCTGATGATAATTGCCATATTTCAATGAAGACCATTATGTGGAAGTTACCATTGGTGTCTGTTTTGAATATCTGCCACAGCCCTGAGAAATAGATTCTGAAACATAAGGGCCACCTTTTCCTTCCATCACTGTTCAAAAAGGTGTGTTTTCCAAATACTCCATCTAATCACCAAAGCAGCCAGATACCGGGGTTCGGCCGCGGGCCAGTGGACGACATCGTCAACAGCTGCGTCCGCTGGACTGGAGGGCGGCAGCTTCGAACACCCCCGGGCCGCGGAGTTAGAACCGGCCCGTTCGCGGAGCTCGGTGAGCCGCGGGACTGACTTACCATCGCCCGGTGGGGAATCGCCTCAGCGCAGAGGGAGAAGAGGAGGGAGACAGCAGCCCTAAGATTTTTGCCTCCATCACAGTGAGGAGGTGTTTGGTGGACTCACTGTGGTGGATGTTAATTTGTGTTCACTGTCTGTTCTGTTGTTTATTATTGTATGTATGGCTGCAGGTAACGACATTTCGTTCAGACCGTAAGGTCTGAATGACAAATAAAGGATCTGATTCTAAAATTCTAATACACCAAGATGAAGAGCTATTCCTTGCATCAGTTCAGAAACATCCTTGCTGTACGTCAAATAGGTGTAGAAACTTAAGGGCCTGTCCCACCATCATGCGACTGCATGTGGCGAGCGCGACCTAATGTGGTCGCTTGAGCTGTACGGCCTCGCGGGGTCGGTCTCACTTCGATCGCCGGAGCCGTATGGAGTTGTGCGGGGCTGGTCCCAACATAACTCCGAAAAACTGACACTGTCCAAAATTCCACGCGGCAACGGCTTGTCAGCCTGCAGCCGCATTGAGGCTGTACACAGCGCCTCGACGGCCATATGCACCGTCTCGACGCCGTACGCAGCGTCTTGATGCTGTACACAGCATACGCCTAGCGCGTGGCATTGCGCGATGACGTCACCGCCCGGCGTGCTGTTGTGTGATGACGTAACCGCCCGACACCGCCCGCCTCCTGCCCAGCTGATTGGTGAGTATGATGTTGGGCCCAGCCCTGCACAACTCCAAACGGCTCCGCGGTTGGAAGTGGGACCGGCCCCGCGAGGCCGTACGGCTCAAGCCACCACGTTTGGTCACGCTAGATGCATGCAATCGCATGCTGGTGGGACAGGCCCTTAAGTGTGTGCTGCAAGTTGTATAGCCTGCAAAATCATGACTTCCAATATAAACCATGTGACTATACCTGCACCAACTGTTACAAATCAACGATACAAAAAGGCAAGGGAGCTCAGATACCACATAATAATACCTTACTTGCTGCTTAGGAGGTCCAGCTGCACTGATTATAACACAAGAATGAATGTGTCCCAGAGCCATTTACTATAATGGTTCACTACAATTGTTTTCCACAGTCTGCAATTTGAGGATTTGTACCCTCACTGTGAGGATACAAAATGTATTCCTGCATTAGTCCATTGAAGGGGGATTCTCACATCATGCAGCTGGAGTCAGCTCCTGCCAGGTTCTCCTTATGGTAGTCTTGGCAGATCTCCTGGCCCACTCGGTGTACAGGACCACCCAGCAGCACATATTGGTTGACTAGTTCATCTCTCAATGAATCTTAAGCTGTCTTTCCTCCCCTTGCAGCCCAAGTCTGTATTGCTACTGCCTGCGCTGTCATGGGGAATCTGGCTAAAGGAAAAGGCCCCTTCTCTGATTGGTGCACAGTGAAATGTCAGAAGATGTAATAAACTCCGCACAATCCATTGTGAAATGTTCAGATCTGATTTTTCACATCCTTTTGGCGGTAAACAACTCAAACGCCTTTTTCAAACATCTATTTTGATGAATTTCACTTTTGTTTTGTGGAATACTCCAAGGACAGTGTAACTAAACACAATGACTGTTTAGCACACCAGCGGAAAGATCTAATTTAATTTCTAAGCAACACAGTTCACACTGGCTGGCCAGCAGTATGGATTTTCTACCTCCGTTTATGTAAAGGACCACCCTAATTACACTACATTATCTTTTAAGTGGCACTTTGGTAAAGAAAGCATGCCAACTTCACTGCAGCTGCCAAGGTGCAATCAAGAATTTTTGTAGACCTTGGCACATTTGTGTGGCGATTAGCCTTGCCTTCCTAATGGTGGCTCTGGAGCTGTGCCATCTTCTGGGGGACACCTGGAGCCACCATGCAACAGACGGTCAACACACAGCTTTCATTGTGTGGTATGAGACTCTGCCTGTCTGAGTAAAGTCCAAGAAAACTGCGCTCCAGATTTTCACAGTGGTTCTTATTCAGGTATTGTAACATGCAATACCAACCACAAACAATGATCTCAATTCAACCTACACTCCAGACAATCTCATTTTAAACTTACTAAATCTGAGTTTGATAACATTAGCATTAACTATCCAACTGGAAACTGCCGATATTGTTTTACACCCAATTTAATTTTTGTCTCTCCACAGAGAAAAATTACACTGGGTATGAAGGATGCAGCCGAAACTCATCAGTTTCCCATTGAATGGCTTAGGTTAAAACCGTTGTTAGTTGATGGGATTGATTTATTGAGTTCAATGTGAAATCTGTTTTAAATCAAAAATGAATACCTAAGGATTTACTGAAAGTGGTAACACTATGTTACGTACATTTTGCACTTTCAGGTAAACAATCCTTCAGAAGAATTGGATAAGTTGCTTAAATAGACAAAAAAACAGCACCAAGGCAAAGAAGGATGACAAAGGCGGTAAGCTTTTAATAAAGTTTTAAGGAAGGAGATGTGAGTGGAAAGATATGGATAGGTTAATGCTGAACTTGGGTTCTCAACAATTAAAGGCCCAATGACAGGGCAAAGGGAGAGAGATCTACTCAAGATCATAGCAGGAAGAATGCAGAGCTCTCAGAAGATTGGAGTTTTTCCAGATAGAGCCGTTCAAGACACTGGTGTAATTTAATTTTTAGGCAAAGCATGGCAGCATGCACAGCAGTGAGAGGTGAAGAGGATTTGCCACACAATATGAATAAAGCAGCAGAGATTTGGATGAACTACAGTTTAATCTAGAGATGGAAATGCTGTGGATGAGAGATTCACTATAGTTGGGTTGAAGTTGGGCTGAATTGGGTGCGACTGGAAAGTCATATTGGGTTGGGTCATCTCCAATTTGGATAGTTGCCAGGAGATGAATGAATCGTGGGAAGAGGGATGAATCTGGTGAAAAGATGACAATGGTTATGGCAATGGCATTCTCAGTACCTTGGAATCAGCAATCATCACTTCAGACAATGTCAATAGGAGGCAGCATATAGATGAGGCCGGAAGGTACTGGAAGAAAAATATTGGAGGACTTCAAGAGTTAACAGTGTAGCACTTGCTGTATGACTGAATTGGCACATGGAATAAAACAATGGGGATGAGAAAGATGTGGTATTCCACGTCAAAGGTTGAGAATGATAGTCCTGGGATTTTGTCTATTGTCATTCACTTCTCAGAAATCTGCCCATAGAAACATAGAAATTAGGTGCAGGAGTAGGCCATTCGGCCCTTCGAGCCTGCACTGCCATTCAATATGATCATGGCTGATCATGGCAGCACCGGCACTAAGTTCCATCTGTAAATGTTTTTGACAACAGATTGGCTTGGTGGGTCATTTCAGTGGCATCTATGATAGTGGATCTGGAGTCACATATTGCCCTGATCAAATAAAGATGACAAATTCCCACCCTTTCGTGAGCAACACTTAAGAAGGTAAGTTTTTGCAACAAGCCAGAAGATTTGTAGTTATCATTATTAATAACTAGAAGTTTTTACTGTGTTAATTTGAAGATTATAAATTGAATTTAAATTCCATAGCTGATATGTTGAAATTCGAACATAGGTGTCTGGATTGTCAGTCTTGGTCTCTGGATGACAGGTCATTAAACTGTAGTGTTATCACCACACCACAAATAATGAGAAAGCTAATTTTAGATTTTAGAGATACAGTGCGGAAACAGGCCCTCCATCCCACAGAGTCTGCGCCAACAGCGATCACCTTAAACTATCACTATCCTACACACTAGGGGCAATTTACAATTTTCCCAAAGATAATTAACCTACAAACCTATACATCTTTGAAGTGTGGGAGGAAAGTGGAGCACCCAGAGAAAACCCACGCAGTCACAGGGAGAATGTACAAACTCCGTACAAACGGCACCCAGGTCTCAGGCGCTGTAAGGCAGCACTATCGCTGTGCCACTGTGCGCCCACAGTTCCCACATATGAAAATACAGAAGGAGCTCCTTTCCGTCATTACGGCATTTGCTGAGAATCCCCTGGAGGACTAAAATGTACAAATGAAGGCTCAAATAAAGAAACGCAAAGAAAAGTAATGGGGTGGGAGAAGGCAATGGGGATACAAAAAGGGCCTTCCATCTTCTCTTTCCTTCACATCAGCCTCAGGCATCTGCATGCCAAAAGAGCTCAAGGGAACCATTGTGCATTTTATGCATCAGTTTGCACTTTCTGGAAGATGATTCAGAAAGTGAAATAGGAGCTATTCCCTTCCACATGCTGACTAAAGATCAGCATGAAGTCCAAACATATCACTAAAGAGATTGCAAGTCCAATTCTTGAAAGTGTCAAAACCTTCATGAAATCTGGAGAGGAAAGGGTGGCTATGATATATGTCACATGTATAAGTAAAATATAACTATTTTGTAACTGTTGCAGAAAGTTAAATTTAGACTAAAGCAATGAACACATTCTGCAAAATCATAAAAATCCTATTCCACAAATGCAGCTCTGGATTAATCCAGCTTGTGTCGACGATTTTATACGTTTTCTCTATTAGAGAGAGCGACATAAACAATAGGTAAGTTTCTCCTTCAGGAACGCACAGCTTAATTCTGGCACAAACTTTGCATTATCTTGCCTGAATTGTATCCAAGTGGAAAAATATATATTTTCCAGTCAGGTTTGAGAGCACCATCGAAGGTAGTTACTAATGATAGTTAAACCTGGTCATGCCTTGCCTGTCTCACTCTCGCTGATATATTTAAGAGCGCTCTAATAAACAAAGGAAACAGGAAGTAAGTAAATCACTAAGTGGTCAAATTTCATCTTTTATATCAAAATGTAAATTGCAGTTCATTACATTTTGATGGTGCCTTTAGGGAAGTTTCTTGCAATAATGATGCATGTGCAAATTGCCATTGCTTCTTGAAAATAAATCAGAACTTCAACTGTGCACATTTCAGGGTCCCTGTGGCTCGTCTCCCCTGACAAACATAAGTGTTGGCCAAGTTTTTTTTCCCCTCTCTTGAATGCTTATTGTTTAATGAAGCTGGATTGCAGAACTAGTCTGAAACAGAAATAGGAGTCGGTTAAAGCTATGTGCAAAATGCATTTAATTGTAGTGACAACCGTGGCATTAATCCAAATTATCAAAAAGATCTTGACAAATAGAGCTGCCCAAAAATAACAAGGTGGCAGTTCAGTTGATGTGTTTATCCCTCTTTATATTTGAAGATCGCATATTTTCCAAGCTTGGAAAGGGAGAAGGAGCCCCCTTGATGTCATCCAGGCATTTCCTGGGGATCTCATAAGTAGGGGCAACGTGCTTATCCATGTCCAGACTACAGCAGAGGATAGCAATGCAAATGAGACAGGGTGGAGTCTGACTAGGGCCTTCCACTTCATTTCCTCTCACACTACAGGCAGTCTTCCAACACCAAGGACACTCGTGAGAAGTTGGCGGCCAACCTTAGCTTCCAGCCTGTGTCAGATTAGACATTCTGAGAAATTATAACATGAGACAGCCGGGAGACTGCATCCTCACCAAAAAAAACCCATGTTAGAGTCACTCTGCTCCATATGCTGACAAACTCAAGGAATGGTAATCGTTTTAAGCAGCTGCCAGCCTAAAACTACTCAGAACCAACACATTGGAGTGTCATTTTAACTTCCACACTTGGGCTGAATTAGAATAGTGTACAGGGCTGTGCAAAGCACTGGACCAACCTATGTCCACTTTTGATTTTAAGACCAGCAATTTGGGAGAAAGTGGTTGTCTCCTTTCTGAAGTCAAATCTCCTCAAATTAAAATTTCTGCCAGAACGCATTCCTCAAATCCTAATGACTTTCAGAATTAATGCAAATTAATACATCAGTCCAAAGAAGGGTCCCGACCCAAAGCACCATCTGCCCATGTTCCTCCACAGATGCTGCCAGACCTGCTGAGTTCCTTGGGCAGTTTGTGTTTTCCTCAAGATTCCAGTATCAGCAGTCTTGTGTCTCCATAGATACCTCCAAGCCTGGTTTCCTACATCTCAGATATTCCAGCACCTCAAGGACGATGTGAACGGTTGGATCCTTCAGCGTTGTTTGCGGACTCTGAGCAGCATGAATATTGTGCCCAAACCTAACAAGCAAACCTTTTAAAGTCCCACCAATGGAAACATTAACAATTACATCTTTGTGATGCCTTGTTGCCTCCTCGTAATTTCATTGATTCTTAACCCATCACTCCAAACATCTATGGACTATTTAGACCATCCACTCATGTCTACAGTGAATGATTACCCTTGACCACACTTCCAACAATCCTCTCCTCCATTCCATCCATATCTGTGGCCTGGTACTACAAGCCTTCCCACTTATTTGTTAAGATTGCCGATATTGTATGTCAAGGAGAGGAAGATACTGGATGGTGTATGGTTGTCCTGCAAGATATGATTTTGACATTTTCTGGAAGTATGCAAAGAAAAAAAATATTCCAAGTTTTTACAGATGTTGTCAATAAGTTGGCAGTCCTCATTGGGGCCTCTCTGTGCACTGGGAGGTTCAGGGACAAATGCAGACCCCAAGGTCATGCAACTTGGTCCTGATTTAGGACTTAATCACTATTGGTGTTATACAATGCAACTGCAGAGCACTTTGTGTAAGATTTTATACATATAGGAATAACTTTATTACATATAATAAACAACTGTTGTCATGAGCATGCATTAATCTAGATATAAAGTTCTTAAAATGTCCCTTTGCAAATACTCCAAGGGGGAATCAAGGTCTCAGGGCTGGGTGGAGGTGGAGGTTGGGGAATGGTTAGCAGAGGAAATAGTGTATTTTCAAAAGATGTAGGTATTTATCTTGGAAGGTAGAATAGTTTGAAAGGGAGAATCACAGGAGCCTGGGGGCTTGGATGGAGGATCAGAGACGATTATTGAGCAGATGACTGGGGAAGTTTTAGCAGATGACCGTGGGGTGTTGATGGGTGTGATCGGGTGGATGTTGGTTTAGATTGGACAGATGATATTAATAATTGCCATTTAAAGTGCTTAAAATATAAAACATGTGTGACATCTGGTAAATATGGCTGTGAATATGCTTTAAAGGAAAGATTTAGAATCTCTCAGTTTGACAATCTAAACCTTGGAGTGTCATTTTCTGTAACATTTGGCTCATATAACCCAAGAAAGCAACTGCATTGAGTTTGAACAATAATTCTTATTTACAACGTTTGTGCAGTTAAGGGCCACAGAGGAAGGTTAATGGGCTCTGGATTATAAAAGTTTCTGGAAGTTTGAGGTAATTCCCAAAGCAAAAGACTGGGTCCATTTCTGCTCTTAAGGTTTGTATCAGTGACCCGAGTTAATAAATGTTTCACATTAAAGCTCTGATGATATATGTTTGTTACACACATTTTTTAAATTTGCATGTAACAATGGTTAACAGAGTGCAGTTATATTCATTGTTTTGCAAATCTAATAAGCCTTTTCAAATTCTGATTGTTACCGTGCTTGTGGATTCTTCCCTTCAAACCTGACTGGTGAACCATGCAGCATGACCCTAATCATGACCCTAGCTCAGCGCCGAAACTACTACGGGCTTGCACTACTAAAGTTGCACCATGCACGTTGGCTCCACTATCATGGTCTGGTGACATTTTTTTTAAAGAATAACCGATAATTTATTGTCTATTTATTTGTTGTGTTGTTGCATTTAATGTGCATGGATTACAATCTGCAGCAAGTAAGCATGTCATTGTTCTGGTCCCAGTACGTATGACAAACACTCTTGACTTGACAGATGTTAAATGTCTACAATTAAACAGAAGAATATGATGGAAGGAAAAAATAAACTAGCGCATTGAACCCACCCACAATTATCATGCTTGAAACTATGAATCCTCTTGATAGACACAAAAAGCTGGAGTAACTCAGCGAGACGGACAGCATCTCTGGAGAGGAATGGGTGATGTTTCGGGTCGAGACCCTCCTTCATCTATGAAACATGTTCCTGATGTTGTGATCTCCCACAAATTTAAACCATTTCGAATCTCGAAACAAAAACATGAAACGTATGTTCTGTTTGACAGTAAATTGAGCTTGAATTCAACATCCTAAAGATTATCAGGACCTATTGTTTTCAAATCCTTTGTTATTGTCTAGTTCAATGCAAATCTTGCTAAAACATTTATTCTTGCCTTTAACTGTTTCTAAATTAATACTATGTCGTGCACAAATTGCAACTTAACAAGACATCTACTGCCCTAATCATGGTCTACAATGTCCAGTTTGTCCCTGTCCTTCAACAATCCGCTCTAGCTCCTGTTTCTCACTGCGAAATCACTTCAAAAGCCTCATCCGTATCTCATGATTGCTCCATGCTCTTCCTTCCCTTGCTCTGGCATTTATTCTGATTCTCTGTGTTTTGCTCTAATATACTCAATGTATATGACAGTGAGCTACAACCTCTTTCTTTCAGTTACTTCATTATTGATGGTGAAACTCAGTTTTCCCTCTCCAGCCCTCCCTTTCCACTGCTTCCAATTTTCTTCATTTCTCCCAATCTACAAATATCTCCTCGTTCCATTTACCATAGGGCATCTTTTCTAAATGTTGTCAGTTCCTCATTGAACCACACATGCTTGCCTTCCTATAACTATTCGTTAATTAATGCTGAGAAATCAAACTTAAGATCATTTACTTATTTGCTTACTCAATAGGTCATGAAGTCAAGTCAAGTCAACTTTATTTGTCACATACACATACAAAATGTACAGTGAAATGAAAGTGGCAATGCCTGTGAGATTGTGCAAAACAACAGAACAGAACAGAACCAGTATTTACATTTTATTTAAAAAGACACAACAGTAATTACGCCCTGGTGAGATCAGTGAGATCTGATGGCCTGTGAGAAGAAACTCCATCACATCCTCTCTGTTTTTGCAGCATGACAGCGAAGGTGCTTGCCTGACCGTAGCAGCTGGAACAGTCCATTGCTGGGGTGGTAGGGGTCCTTCATGATCTTGCCGGCTCTAGATCTGCACCTCCTGGCGTATAGGTCCTGAAGGGGGGAGAGTGTAGTTCGCATGGTGCGTTTGGCCAGACGCGCTACTCTCTACAGAGCCTTCCTGTTCTCGGCAGAGCTGTTACCAAACTAGATTGAGATGTTTCCAGTCAATAGACAATAGACAATAGGTGCAGGAGTAGGCCATTCGGCCCTTCGAGCCAGCACTACCATTCAATGTGATCATGGCTGATCATGGCCCAATCAGTACCCCGTTCCTGCCTTCTCCCCACATCCACTGACTCAACTATCTTTAAGAGCCCTATCTAACTCTCTCTTGGAAGTATCCAGAAAACCGGCCTCCACCACCCTCTGAGGCAGAGAATTCCACAGACTCACAACTCTCTGTAAGAAAAAGTGTTTCCTCGTCTCCGTTCTAAAAGGCTTACCCCTTATTCTTAAATGGTGGACCCTGGTTCTGGACTCCCCCAACATCGGGAACATGTTTCCTGCCTCTAGCGTGTCCAAACCCTTAACAATCTTATATGTTTCAATAAGATTCCCTCCCATCCTTCTAAACTCTAGAGTGTACAAGCCCTGCCGCTCCATTCTCTCAGCATATGACAGTCCCACCATCCCGGGATTTAACCTTGTAAACCAACGCTGCACTTCCCCAATAGCAAGAATGTCCTTCCTCAAATTAGGGGACCAAAACTGCACTCAATACTCCAGGTATGGTCTCACTAGGGCTCTGTACAACTGCAGAAGGACCTCTTTGCTCCTATACTCGACTCATCTTCTTATAAAGGCCAACATGCCATTCGCTTTCTTCACTGCCTGCTGTATCTGCATGCTTACATTCATAGACTGATGAACAAGGAGCCATAGATCCCATTGTACTTCCCCTTTTCCAAACATGATGCCATTTAGTAATCTGCCTTTCTGTTTTTGCTACCAAAGTGGATAACCTCACATTTATCCACATTAAACTTCATCTGCCATGCATCTGCCCACTCCCCCAACCTGTCCAAGTCACCCTGCCTTCTCATAGCAACCTCCTCACATTTCACACTGCCACCCAGCTTTGTGTCATCTGGAAATTTGCTAATGTTACTTTGAATCCCTTCATCCAAATCATTGATGTATATTGTAAATAGCTGCAGTCCCAGCACTGAACCTTGCGGTACCCCACTAGTCACTGCCTGCCATTCTGAAAGGGACTTGTTAATCCCTACTCTTTGTTTTCTGTCTGCCAACCAATTTTTTATCCATGTCAGCACTCTACCCCCAATACCATGTGCCCTAATTTTGCCCACTAATCTCCTATGTGGGACCTTATCAAATGCTTTCTGAAAGTCCAGGTACACTACATCCACTGACTCTCCCTTGTCCATTTTCCTAGTTACATCTTCAAAAAATTCCAGAAGTTTAGTCAAGCATAATTTCCCCTTCATAAATCCATGCTAACTTGGACCAATCCTGTTACTGCTATCCAAATGTGCAGCTATTTCATCTTTTATAATTGACTCCAGCATCTTCCCCACCACTGATGTCAGGCTAACTGGTCTATAAACCCCGTTTTCTCGATCCCGCCTTTCTTAAAAAGTGGGATAGCATTAGCTACACTCCAATCCACAGGAACTGATCCTGAGTCTATAGAACGTTGGAAAATTACCACCAATGCATCCACGATATCTAGAGCCACTTCCTTAAGTACCCTGAGATGCAGACCATCAGGCCCCGGGGATTCATCAGCCTTCAGTCCCATCAGTCTACCCAACACCATTTCCTGCCTTATGTTGATTTCCTTCAGTTCCTCCGTCACCCCAGATCCTCTGGCCACTACAATATCAGGAAAATTTTTTGTGTCCTCCTTAGTGAAGACGGATCCAAAGTACCTGCTCAACTCATCTGCCATTTCCTTGTTCCCCATAATAAATTCACATTTTTTGGTCTTCAAGGTTCCAACTTTGGTCTTAACTAATTTTTTCCTCTTCAAATACCTATAGAAGCTTTTACTATCTTCCTTTATATTCTTAGCTAGCTTACCTTCATACCTCATCTTTTCTCCCAGTATTGGCTTTTTAGTTATCTTCTGTTGCTCTTTAAACATTACCCAATCCTCTTGCTTCCCGCTCATCTTTGCTACGCTGTACTACTTCTCTTTTATTTTTATACTGTCCCTGACATCCCTTGTCAGCCATGGTCGCCCCTTACTCCCCTTGGATTTTTTCTTCCTCCTAGGAATAAACTGATCCTGCACCTTCTGTATTATTCGTAGAAATACCTGCCATTGTTGTTCCACTGTCATCCCTATCTTTCCAGTCAACTTTGGCCAGCTCTTCCCTCATGATCCCCTAGTCCCCTTTATTCAATTGTAACACTGACACCTCTGATCTACCCTTCTCCCTCTCCAATTGTAGATTAAACCTGACCATATTATGGTCACCACCTCCTAATGACTCATTAACCTTAAGTTCCTTTATCAAATCTGGTTCATTGCATAACACTAAATCCAGAATTAACTTCTCCATGGTAGACTTCAATACAAGCTGCTCTAAGAATCCATCACAAAGGCACTCTACAAAGTCCATTTCTTGGGGTCCAGTACCAACCTGATTTTCCCAATCTACCTGCATGTTGAAATATCTCAAACAACCACAGCATTACCTTTGCTACATGACAATTTTAACTCCAGATGCAACTTGCACCCTATGTCCAGGCTACTGTTTGGGGGCCTGTAGATAAGTCCCATTAGTGTCTTTTTACCCTTAAAATTCCTTATTTCTATCAATGCTGACACCGCATCTCCAGTTTCAATGTCACCCCTTGCAAGAACTGAATTTCATTCCTCACCAACAGAGCTACCCCACCCCGTCTGCCCATCTGTCTGTCTTTTCGATAGGAGGTATACCCTTGAATATTCAGTTCCCAGCCTGGCCCTCTTGCAGCCATGTCTCTGTAATTCTCACAACATCATGCTTGCCAATTTCTAACTGAGCCTCAAGCTCGTCCACTTTATTTCTTATACGTCGCGCATTCATATACAACACTTTGACCTCCGTATTCACGTCCCCCCTTGCACCGCTCGCAGTTGGCCCTGACCTTACTCTCTTCTAGAACTTTCCTTCCCATTAATTCGAGAATCTATTGTAACTTTTCCTGTATTCGCTTTTCCTTCAACTCCATCTTTATACTCCCAATTTGTCAATCTCTCCCCCCCACTATTCAGTTTAAACCCACATGTGTAGCCCTAGCAAACCTGCCTGCCAGAATGTCGGTCCCCGTCTAGTTAAGGTGTAACCCGTCCCTTTTGTACAGGTCACCCCTATCGCAGAAGAGATCCCAGTGGTCGATAAATCTAAATCCTTGCTCCCTGCACCCAGCCCGCCAGCCACACATTCAGGGAGTTTCCTGTTCCTGTCCTCACTAGCATGAGGTACTGGAAGCAATCCAGAGATAACCACCCTAGAAGTCTTGTCTTTCAGTTTTCTTCCCAACTCTCTGAACTCATGTTGGAGAACCTCCTTCTTCTTCTTCCCAATGTCGTTTGTGCCTACGTGCACAACAACTGCCGGCTGTTCACATTCTCTCTCTCTCAAGGATTATGGCTCTGTCCGACGTCGGTCTCGCTGGTCGAGTCCTATCTCTAGGATTGGAGCCACCGACGTGTCCGCCGCTCGGACTGGAAACATTGTCTCCCCCGACAGTTACCAAGAGGGCGTACCTGTTTTCATTAGGCACAGCCACCTAGGTCTCCTGCACTCCACGGTTCCCACCCTTTCTCTCAGTCGCACACCTTTGTTCTTCCTGTATCCTCAGCGTGACAACCTCACTGTAGGTCCTGTTCAGGACACCCTCGTTTTCCCGGATGGCCCTGAGGTCATCCAGCTGCTTCTCCAGTGCCCCAACACGGTCCTTCAGGGTCTGAAGCTGGACGCACTTGCCATGGGTGTAGCAGCCAGATGCTCCATCCGTGACCCTGGGCTCCCACATTCTGCAAGCATCACACTGTCTCACCTTACCCGTCATGTGTTCACCGCGCCCCGTCCATGTCAAGGTTTTCGCGTAGCCTCCTCTCCTCAGCCTCCTAAGACTGTCGAGCCAAAGACTCGCACTTCCCACACAAGGCCGCTCCCATAGTGCAGCCTTGCTTATATTGACTGATAAAATGCCTAATTTACCAATTTACAAACCAAATTCCTCAGTTTTAAACAGTTTTTCCCCTCTGACTCACCTCTGACTTACCTTCCTCATGGGTTTCAGCCAATCAGCCCTTCTCCCAATCAGGATACTTTCTGCAGAACCAGAATAGAAGGATTGAAGGATCAAGATAAAAGATACATTTATTTGTGACGTGTGCCAGATGGCACAGTGAAATGTGATTACCATACAGCCATGCAATAAAAATAAAGAACACAACACACGATAGAATTCAACATAAAAACATCCCCACACAGCAGAATTAAAAGTTCACTGTGAGGGTAGGCACCAAAGTCAGTCATCTTCCTCTAATATTCCCCAATGTTCACCCGTGGTCAGGTGTCCCGAGATTCTCAGAGAGACTGAATTTCCTCAGCTGCCTGAGATGGTAAAGGCGCTGCCTTGCCTTACTCACCGGTGCGGCAGTGTGTGTTGTCCATGTCAGATCCTCTATGATTTGGATTCCCAGGTATTTAAAGCTGCTCACCCTATCCACTGTAGTCCCATTTATCCCCAGTGGCGTGTGTGTCCTCGGTTGTTGTGCCCTTCTAAAGTCCACAATCAGCTCATTAGGTTTAGTGACATTCAAGAGGAGGCAGTTGTTCTGTCACCAGAGTGTCAGGTCAGCCACCTCCTCCAGGTAGGCCATCACATCGTTATCGGAGATCAGGCCCACCACCACTGTGTCATCAGCAAACTTGATGGTGGAGTTGGAGCTGAACCTGGCCATCCAGTCATGTGTGTACAGGGAGTAGAGTAGGAGGCTGAGGACACAACCCTTGGGGGATCCTGAGTTCAGGGTGAGGGGGTTGGAGGTATGTCTCCCCATCTTGACCACCTGAGGCCTGGCGGTCAGAAAGTCCAGGACCCAGGGACACAGGGGAGTGTTCAGTCCCAGTTCCAGCAGCTTATCAGCAAGTCTGGTGGGGACTATGGTGTTGAAGCAGTTCTTGGTGTTTATGCTGGATTTTACTTCGGAGTCACGTGAGTGACTACGTGAAGAACCCTGCTAGGACGCATGCGTGGCAGTGTATTTGGAAACATGTCGGAGCATCAATCAGAGCCAGGAAATTGAAACTACAAAAAGTTCTGAAAGTCCTAACAGCGGGAATTACGGCTTTCGCCCGCACAATCAACGAAAAAGACATGACACAAGATCACCAGGATGCACTGGCTTTATTTTGCAACTCCCAATACGAGTTAAATAGTATTAGGAAGAGTGCCATCCAGCCGGCTTTAGACCCCAAATTTGCAGGCCTGTGCAAACCTGGAACCTCCAAACCACCAATATTACTATTTGGAGGTGACTTATCCAAACAGGTAAAAGAACTTGACGAAGAGGCTAAAACCCTGGGGCTCATTAAAGCAACGTCTAAAAACTACTTCAGCCAGAAACAGCACCCCAACGCACCCACCAGTCGGACAAGACAAACTGGTGAAAGCTCGAAGGCCAGGTACACTCAACATCGGTCTTTTTTAGGCCATGGCCCAGACCGGCCTTCCTGGAAAATGCGCAAACCCTCAACACCGACCCAACTACAGACCCAGACACCGGCGCCTCAACGTCCACGGAGGATACCGAAAAAGTAATAAACCTACCACTGGTAACCATGGAGGTAGGTGGGTCTGGTTCCTTACGAATTGAAGGGAGCATGGAGGTTGGTGGGAGATTACACTTCTATCTGGATGCATGGAATAAGTTAACTACCGACACTTATATTTTAAGCAGTATCCAGGGTTATACCATAGAATTTATACAAAAACATAACCCTCCAGTTCAGCATGTACCGAACCGAATGTTCGTGCTTACAGGCAAAGAAAAATCAAAAGCACACGCTGAACAACAGCGGCTTTATAAAAAGAAAGTAATTGAGAAAACCCAACACGAATCATAGGAATTTGTGTCCAATATCTTTATCAAAAACAAGAAAGATAATGGTTGCCGCATCATCATAGATTTGACTAATTTGAATACTTTCGTACAATATATTCATTTCAAGATGGAAACCTTTGTTACTGCTAAGCAATTGATTTCCAAAGGTTACTACATAGCACGCATCGATTTAAAAGATGCTTACTATACAGTACCCATAAGAGGTGACCGCAGATGTTATTTAAAATTCAACTGGATGGGTCAGCGCTGAAAGTACAGGGCACTACCTAATGGTCTAACATCAGCCCCCAGGCTGTTCACTAAAATTTTGAAACCAGCCCTAGCGTTTCTGCGGAAACAAAAACACATGGTAATGGCATATCTAGATGACATACTTATTGTGGGCAAAACTTTGGAATTGACTAAACAAACGGTAACAGCCACAAAACAATTATTTGAAAAACTGGGGTTTATCATCCATCCAGTTAAATCTAAATTAATGCCTTCAACCACAATGGATTATCTGGGGTTCACCATTAACTCAGTTCACATGTCAGTGACTTTGCCGAAAGAAAAGGTTACAGCCTTAATAGAGGCTTGCAGCAAAATCATTGACATCACTAAACCATCCATCAGACTGGTAGCAAGAATAATTGGCAAAATAGTGGCTGCGTTTCCATCCACACAATTCGGACCTTTACATTATCAAAATTTACAGAGGGCTAAAATACGAGCACTCAAAATTAATGGTGGTCATTTTGACAGACCAATGAAGCTACCAACAGAGGCCATAATGGAACTAAAATGGTGGATAAAATGTTCCAATCCAATCATTATCAGCAACCCGTCTATGGTACTACAAACTGATGCCAGTGCACTTGGTTGGGGTGCTACCAATTCCATCCCCAGCTGTGGAGGGAGATGGAATGCACAGGAGGCATCATTATTACAAACACTGGGCATAAACTACCTGGAAATGTTAAGTGCATTCCATGGCCTTAAGTCATATTGTTCTGGGTTATATCACCAGCATGTTAGACTACAAATTGACAACACCATCGTGGTAGCATATATCAACCATATGGGTGGAAACAAATCGACATCATGTGACAATCTGGCCAACACAATTTGGCAATGGTGTATCCAGAGAGATATTTGGATATCAGCTACCTATTTACCAGGTAAACTAAATTTAGTGGCAGACACCAGGTCATGCAAATTAAATGAGAACACCGAATGGATGTTGGATAAAAATGTATTTGCTGAAATTACAGCACGGTATGGAACACCAGATATTGATCTATTCGCATCCAGGCTCAATCACCAGTTATCGAACTGTGTTTCATGGGAACCAGACCCTGGGGCAGCGGCAACAGATGCATTTTCGCTGCATTGGGGGAAATTGTTTATTTATGCAGTCCCTCCTTTCTGCCTCATCAGTCGGGAATTAAGGAAAATACAGCAAGACTCTGCGTCTGGTATTTTGATAGTACCCGATTGGCATACTCAACCATGGTTCCCGGTGATGCACGACATGGTATTAGAACCATGCATCACCATCCATCATAGACCTAATTTACTGGTTCATCCCGCAACAAGGGGAAGTTACCCATGTCATAATTATATAAACCTATTAATTTGTAGAGTTTGAAAGCACCTCTACTACACCTGGGACTGACGGACCGAACAGTGGATATTATTTCAGCAGCCCACAGACAGTCCACCAAAAAATAGTACTTGGTGTACATCAAGAAATGGGAAATGTACAGTCACAAAAATAACATCACCCACAGATCTATGAACATCCCGTCTGTTCTGGAATTCCTGGCAAGCCTCCATTACGATGAGGGGCTCAGTTATAGTGCCATCAACTGCGCCAGAAGTGCTCTGTCAACATACCTGTGGAAAGGAACAGAGCGGCATTCTTTTGGGACACACCCCCTGGTAACTAAACTCATGAGGGGCATTTTTAATGTTAATCCCCCAAGAACCAGGTACTCCCAAATATGGGATGTGAACATTGGACTGACCATGTTAAGAAACTGGTCTCCAGCTACAGCTCTGTCCCTACAGAAACTGACTATGAAAACAGTCATGCTGATGGCCTTGGTCACGGCACAAAGGGTCCAGTCGCTACAGAAACTAAGGCTGGACAACATGACTACTTCATCTGGAAATTTAACTTTTCACATCAATGAATTAGTCAAACAGACCAGACAGGGGTCAGCAGGCCTAAAAATAGAATCCAGGGCCTACCCGACAGATGATCGTCTCTGTATTGTAACACACTTGCTATTATATATGGAGTATACTAAGATCATCAGAGGCAAAGAAATGGCACTTTTAATCAGCTACAAACAGCCACACAAAAAAGTGACAGTCCAGACCATCTCGAGATGGCTAAAACAGGTCCTAATAAAGGCTGGAGTTGACACTAACATTTTTAAATCTCACTCCACCAGGGCTGCAGCTACATCGGCAGCTATGAAGTTGGATGTTCCTATGGACCAAATCCTCAAGACAGCAGGATGGTCAACGGAGAAAAATTTCCAACGATTTTATAACAAACCAGTAATTGAACCTGGAACATTTGGAGAAACAATTTTAAGTTCTGTAATATAGTTTTACCCCATGAATAGGGGCTATAATTTGGTGTTAATAAATTTATCGTTGTTTTTCAATATCGTATTGATGTCTAATGATGTTAACACTATTCTCCCCATAATCAAGGCAGATGTGATGCATGGACTCGTTTCCACGGCATGGAATCACAGAGCTTTAAAATCTTCACGTAATCACTCACGTGACTCCGAAGTAAAATAGTAAGATTAAATGAGAACTTACCAGTTCGAATTTGATCATTATTTTATGAGGAGTACGTTGAGGGAATACGTGCCCTCCGCTCCCACCCTTGATCATATACTCAACTGGTATCTTCTTCTCTAATCTTACTATGTTTAGTCATTACAGTTATCTGTGATTTCACACCGCTGCTTTGAAGAATGACACGCATGCGTCCTGGCGGGGTTCTTCACGTATTCCCTCAACGTACTCATAAAATAATGATCAAACTTCGAACTGGTAAGTTCTCGTTTAATCTTACTATTATTGGAATTACTTTAAAATGAACCTCAAGAATATTGATGGAATACAGTGCAACGTGTTGGGATCACTGAAAATAAGATTAATTGAGTGGAAGGCGAGAGAGCAAACTTTATACCAAACCATTGTTTAAGAAAGAGCTGCAGATGCTGGAAAAATCAACGGTATACCTTTTATACCAAACCACGTTTCTTCAACTTCTATAAAAACTAATAATGTTCCCTCAAATAGGAAGAGTTGCAATTAATTATTTATTCCCATAATGGGTTTGCTCGCTGGTAGAAAGTTCAAATTTGTACTTTCCTTTGCTGACCAAAAAAGTAGCAAGCTGCTCCAAAAGGTCGTCAGCAATAGCTCCTTTACCATCATCAGTTGACAAGCTGTAAAGAACCCTGTGAAACATTGCAGTCGGTTTATGGCTGTGGGGAGGAAGCTGACATCAATTTGAGGTCATCCAAATGTGAGGAAAGCACACAGCAAAGAAAGTAAAGCTTGGCATATTTGGGTAATCCTAACAAGCGCTGATAAGTCCAAGCATTTGTGGGCACTTTAACAGATGCCATAATGGAACTGATGGACATGAGTATAAACACCGCAAACGCTTGATGGCAATAGTGTAGAAAATGTTAAGCATTAATCAAACAGAGATATGATAATACACTATAATGTAGTTATGAATTATCTAATGTAATAAACCATCTGGCTGAAGCTGGATGATTTAGAATGTCCACCAAACATTGATAAATACCAAAGACAGACACTAAAGGCGGTAGTAACTCAACGGGTCTGGCAGCATCTCTGGAGAGAAGGAATAGGTAACATTTTGGCTCGAGACCTTTCTTCAGACGGTAGAAGGGTCTTGATGTGAAATGATACCTATTCCTTTTTTCCAGAGATGCTGCCTGACCCACTGTGTTATTTCAGCCTTTAGTGTATGTCTTTGGTTTAAACCAGCATCTGCAGTTCCTCTCTACACATTGAAAAATACCACACTGCTCGAAAGAAAATATTATTTGTACAATATTCTCCAACCCTGTATAACAACATTTATCAGTAGCAGGAGGCATCACTCTTTTGTCACGTAGCAATAACCTCTCTTCCACAAGGCTACTTTTGAATTTATCTTTGTTTACTGTTGTTTCAGAGCAGCTCTCATCGGACCTGCTGAGTAAGACTGCCCAGTAGCTTGATCTCCAGTGTGCTCTGTGTTTCAGTAGAAGGCATCTGGGTCTGGTTCAATGGAATGTAAGAGAAATGCCCCCTCCTCCCACTGTCTGTTTTGTGGAATGTCAGTTTTTTAACTGTGTCTATCAGCCTGGAGGTCTCTGAAATGCTGCCACCCTAGCATTTGTCTGTCACCATCTCCCTCATCACATTGTTTCCTTTGGTCTTTTCTGCCCTGCTGCGCTGTAGCCTATGAAGTGCCTGCCTCCCTTTGGCTTCTGTTTCTGAAGGATCTGTACAGGTATATTGCAATCCTATTGGAGACTGTGGTTCCACCAATGTAAGCCTTTGGAGCTCCTTTATTCTAGTTCCTAATTCTCCATTTATTTTGTATCATGCATTCAGAGGTGTTTATTTTTAATTTACATGATACATATTTTAACTGCCCTGGATTTTTGATGGGATTTATAGATAGTTACACACAAAATTGCTGTTTTTTCCCAATATGTTTCCTTAGTTCTGTATTAATCCAATCTCCCAAATTTACTGGCCAAGTTCTGTTGGTTTATTTAACAGCTAACCTTCAGCAGGTGGTTTCCCCATGGAGCCAGGGCTTGCCGAGATTTCCCAGCATTTATTCTAAGGAATAAATAGTGAAGATGGTTAGTGAAGTGGTTCAGATAAGGAAGATGGTTGTGAAAGATTGGAGCTGGATATTGATCGATTGGCCAGGTGAGCTGAGAAATGGTTGATGGAATTTAATACAGAGAAATGTGAGGTGTTGCATTTTGGGAAGCCTGACATGGGCAGAATCTACTCAGTAAATGGTTGTTGTTGATGTTGTTGTTGTTGGTGTAGAGCAGAGAGATCTAGGTGTGCAGGTGCATGGTTCCTTGAAGGTGGAGTTGCAGGTAGATAGTGTGGTCAAAAAGGCATTTGGCTCATTGACTTCATTAGTCAGAGTATTGTGTATAGAAGTTGGGAGGTGAAGTTGCAGTTGCAGTTGTATAAGATGTTGTTGAGGCCGCATTTAGAGAATTGTGTCCAGTTCTGGGCACCATGTTATAGGAAAGATGTTGTCACGCTAGAAAGGGTACAGAGAAGATTTACAAGAATGTTGCCAGTGCTAGAGGGCCTGAGCTATAGGGGGAGGTTGAGAAGGCTGGGGCTCTATTCCTTGGAGCGTTGGAGGATAAGGGGTGATCTTATTGATGTGTATAAAATTATGAGAGGTATAGATCGGGTGCGCAGTCTCTTGCCCAGTGTAGGTGAATTGAGGACCAGAGGACATAGGTTTAAGGTGAAGGGAAATAGATTTAATAGCAATCTGAGGGGTAGCTTTTTCACAAAGTGTGGTGGGTGTATGGAACAAGTTGCCAGAGGAGGTAGTTGAGGCAGGGGCTATCGCAAAATTTATTAAACAGTTAGACATGGATAGGACAGGTTTGGAAAGATATGGACCAAACACGGGCAGGTGAGACTAGTGTAGCTGGGACATGTTGGCCGGTGTGGGCCAAAGGGGATGTTTCCACACACAAACAGGTAAGACCTTCAGAGCATGAAGGCTGTTAGAAAACCAACAGGGCAATGTGAGTTGGAGCTTCAGTTTGCAACACCTGAGATTTGTCACTGCCTGGGAACCATCTACTTCCTGGAACAGCCATGGAAGTGAGATCAGTAACTGCACTGGTGAAATATTTGATGCAATTATCGGCAACCAACAGGAGGTGAATGCAAGGTGCGGACTGTATTTTTACGTGTGCGGACGTGGCGCCGACGGACGAGAGGCCGAAGCAAAGAAGTCGAAGCCAAAGAACGGAATGGAAATGAGGCTGAAATGACAAGAAACTGAAAGAGTCTGAAGACGAAACTCCTGCTAACCGAAAGGATGGGATGCCTAAATGCAAACTAACTGAAAGGGCGGGACGCCTAAAACCCAAGGAACCGAAAAGCTGCGTCACCTGAAAGCAAACTTACTGAATGGCCGCTCTGTCGAAACACCACCTATCCGAAAGGCGGCGTCACCTACAGGCCAAAGGACCGACTGCCGCTCAACAGAAAAGTCCAATAACGGACTTGACGTTGCCGGAGGGCGGGACTTTTCAGCGATTGGTCCAGACCACCACGTCCATCTCATCACTGTGAAGGCATGAACATTGTCCCAAACCTCCGCTCCACCCGACCCGCAGCCCGCGGAGGGTGGCCGTGGGAGATTGGGGGCTGTCGGTTAGTCTAGGCGTCCCATCCTTTCGGTCAGTAGATGTTTCGTCTTTGGACTCTTTCGATTTATTGGCGTTTCGGCCTCGTTTCCATTCCGTTCTTTGGCTTCGACTTCTTTGCTTCGACTTCCTGTCTGTCACGCCACGTCCGGGTACTGTATTTTTAATGCTTGATAAAAATGGAATTTTGATTAATTCCTTAGTGGAGGAATTCCCTGTTGACTTACTAATATTTCACCCACATACAGGTGTACAACTAACAAAATTGCTCATATTTAATAATAGCTATCTATTTATACACTTGTTAAATATCATGAGAATATCTGCCTCTATCACCTTCTCAGGCAGCACATAAAACATGCCAACCATTCTGTGTAAAATAATTTCCTATCAGATCCCTTGTAAAGACTGCAAAAAGTTGTGATCACTGCCCAGTCCGTCACCGGATTTACCAGAGTCGCTGCCTCAAAAAGGCAGCCAGCATTATCAGAGACCCACACCACCCTGACCAGCCCTGCCATCGGGAAGAAGGTACAGGAGCCTGAAAACTGTAACTTCCAGGTTCAGGAACAGCTTCTTTCCTACAGCCCTTCGGCTATTAAATACAACCTTAACTAAGCTCTGAACTACATAGACTATTATTGTTATTATTGCACTATTATTGGGGTTTTTTCTGTTGTGCTGATACAAATATTTCATTGTTGTATCTGAGACATATGACAATGAAACACTCTTGACTCTCTTGGACTCAGGCATCCTATCAACCAAGCCTTAGGCACTAGGAGCATATGAAATCTGTCTTTAACTCCATTGAGCTAATTAAAAAGGGATAGATTGCCACATGCAATATGCACTTGATCAGTGCTTGTGAACGGTCACATTAATGTTTGTATGGGTTATGAACATTGGAAGGATATAATTTAACTTGTCTGCAAGAAAGTTCAGAATTGAATTGTCTGCCAACAGTTCAGTCAAGCCCTGAACAAAATTGGTTGCATTTTAGGTGTGTTGCATCTTCAGAGAGTGCAACTTCAGAGAGTGAAAGAGGAGAAAATCAAAGGAATAATTTTTCTAAACCCTCAATGCTTTGAAGACACATAAGAAAAACACAAAGTGCTGGAGTAACTCAGCGGCTCAGGCAGCATCTCCTGAAGTATTGAAGTATCTGACCTATTGAATTACTCCAGCACTTCGTATTTTGCTTATTATGTGCTTTCCTTTCTTTGCCATTGTTTGCCTTCTTTGGAAAGATGACTCATCAAATTTCCACCGTGCTGTAATGATCTGTTGTCAGCCTGCACTCTTCAGTTTGTGTGGTCAATGTCTCCATTTCTGAGATATATCACACGGATACAGGTGAAGCAATCTATGTCGCTTCAAGCCCCTTTGGACATCAACCAAATACATTTTCAGTCATCAGAGCAGGGATCTGATCATCATTCTTCCATCTCCAATGAAGCCACATACTGTATATTGCACTATATTGAGAGGAAGAATAAAGATTTGCAATTGCGTAAGAAATAAAACAATAAATGCTAGAAATCTGATAAGAAACAGAAAATACTGTAAAAGACTCAACAATTTAGCATCAGTGGAAAGAAAATCACCTTTTGGACTTTCAAGCTATTTGACGTCCTATCACAAACATTCCCTTTCTTCTACACGCATGATTTGAATGCTGGGATACAATATTTGCGTTAAGAGAAGAGAGCTATGAAAGAGATGTACCTTTCATGGCCAGATGCAGAATAGGTTTTCTACAGGAAGTAGGGGAAAGGCGATCAACATAGTTTGGAATCTTTTTGTTAGATGGTCATAAGGTCATAAGTGATAGGAGTAGAATTAGGCCATTCGGCCCATTCAATCATGGCTGATCTATCTCTCCCTCCTAACTCCAGGGCTGCCAACACTGGGTGAGAGTTGAGAGTGAGAAATTGCGAGGGAGCGTCGCGACCGGGGGGGGGGGTGGATGTGAGGAGGGTGTTCAGGTTTTTTGGGTTACGGCCCGTGTGCCGTAGGTTGCCGAACCCTGTCCTAGATGTTTGGCCTCATTATGGTCCTCCCCATGTTTTACAACCGATTCACCTGGTTAGTTTTATCTCCGGCTGCTTCATGTTGTCGGCGGCTGCACATCCAACCAAGAAAGAAGAGAAGAGAAGAGATGCGACGTCACTCACAGCCGCCAACTGACGCGCTTACCCAGACCGCACAGATCGTTGTGATATGGCGCAAAAAGACAAACTGTGCAGGGACTCAAGACAGCGTGAGAATTCTGTCATCAGCGTGAGAATTGGCTGAAATGCGTGACTCTCACGCTCAAAGCGTGAGAGTTGGCAGCCCTGTCTAAGGCCAGGATGTGACAACAGATGCACAGGGAGACACATACACAAAGATAGACACACACACACACACACACACAGGGAGACAGACACACACACACACACACACACAGGGAGACAGACACACACACACACACACACACACACACACACAGGGAGACAGACACACACACACAGGGAGACACGCACACACAGGGAGACACAGACACACACACACAGGGAGACACACACACCGGGAGACACACACACAGGGAGACAGACACACAGGGAGACACACACACACACACAGGGAGACACACACACAGGTAGAGATACATACACAGGGAGACACATACTCAGGGAGACACATACACAGGGAGACACACACACAGGGACACACACACACACACACACACACACACACACACACACACACACACACACACACACACACACACACACACACAGGGAGACACACAGGCATGCACACACACACAGGGAGACACACGCACACACACACAGGGAGACACACGCACAGGGAAACACACACACACACAGGGAGACACAGACACACACACACACACAGGGAGACACATACACTAAGGAAGACACACACAGGGAGACACACACACAGGGAGACACACACACAGGGAGACACACACACAGGGAGACACACACACAGGGAGACACACACACAGGGAGACACACACACACAGAGACACACACACACAGAGACACATACACAAAGGAAGACACACACACAGGGAGACACACACATAGGGAGACACACACAGGGAGACACACACACATAGGGAGACACACACACAGGGAGACACATACACAAAGGAAGACACACACACAGGGAGACACACACATAGGGAGACACACACAGGGAGACACACACACATAGGGAGACACACACTCAGGGAGACACACACACATGGAGACATATACACAAAAGAAGACACACACACACAGGGAGACACACACACAGGGAGGCACACACAGGGACACACACACACAGGGAGACACACACACACAGGGAGACACACACACACACACACCCAGGGAGACACACACAGGGAGACACACACACAGGGACACACACACACACACACAGGGAGACACACGCAGGGAGACACACACACAGGGAGACACACACACAGGGAGACACACACACACACACAGGGAGACACACAGACATGCACACACACACAGGGACACACACACACACAGGGAGACACACACACACACACACAGGGACACACACACACACACACACACACACACACACACACACAGGGAGACACACACACACACAGGGAGACACACACACACACAGGGAGACTCACACACACACAGGGAGACACACAGACATGCACACACACACAGGGAGACACACACACACAGGGAGACACACACACACACACACAGGGAGACACACAGACATGCACACACACACACACAGGGAGACACACACAGGGAGACACACACATAGGGAGACACACCCACAGGGAGACACACACACAGGGAGACACACACACAGGGAGACACACACACCCACAGACACACACACACACACACACACACACAGGGAGACACACACAGGGAGACACATACACAAAGGATGACACACACACGGAGACACACACACACACACACAGACACGCACACAGCAAGACACACACACAGGGAGACACATGCACACAGGGATACACACACACACCTTTCCTCCCCCCCCCCCTCCATCCTCTCCCTCCCTCCCTCTCTTTCCTCCTCTCCCTCATTTTCGTCACGTTTCCTCTTTCTCCCCTTTCCCCTTCCCTTCCTTCATCCCCTTTCTACATTCCCTCCCCGTCTCTCCTTGCCTCCATCACTCCCTTTTATTTTCTCTCTCTCTCTCTCTTTCTCCCCACCCTCTCTTTCCCCAGCCGCCCAATGGGGAATCTGGCGGACACGGTGTAGCATGGATTGGCGGCATTGGAGCTGCCGTGTGTTGAAGGGCAGGAGGGAGGGAGGGAGCGAGGTTGCCGCGGTAGCCGGAAGCGCAGCGCTCGCAAAAGCGCAAAAGCTCACAAAAGCGCTGGCACCCGCTGCCCGGGACCGACGCGCTTCCCCAATCCGTGCAGATCGTTGTCATGCGGCGCAAACTTGAGACAAACTGTGCAGCAAAGATCCTATAGCTCCGCTATAGGATCTTTGCTGTGCAGGGACTGAAGACAGCCTGTCAGCGTGAGAATTCTGTCTTCAGAGTGAGGGCGTGAGAATTGGCTGAAATGCGTGAGTGTCACGCTCAAAGCGTGAGAGTTTGCAGCCCTGTAACTCCATTCTCCCCATAACCTCTAACATATGTGCGATGTAAAGGGGCCTATGGAGAATCCTGAAATGATGAGAGGATCCTTGGTATCCTTGGCAGCAATGTGTGTTACTATTGTTCCCTGACCACACCCCATTCATCCTCCTTATCTTCCTCAGAATGTTCAATGGTCTGCACCTTATATCGCTGTTAGGTCCAAACCACCATATTGTGTAAAACTCTGGAGAAATCGACATCCAAATAATTCTGGAGAGATGGTAGGTGGAGATTGGTAAATGAATCTAGATTCTTTTGAAGAATGTCATCTGAAGCATGTCATCAGCAAACTTTTGGTAACACAGGTTATTATTACATGGTTGTTCCCTTGCCAACATTGATTAAGTTCCTCAAAAGTGTCATCGGCACAAACTTTAATGGATATACTCTTCCCAAAACTTGCTTACAAGTCTATTTGGCTGTGCAAAGATGTCAAGGAGAGTATACTGTTGCAGGATGAAAGCAGTGTATTAGCTCCTTAAGAATTGTGTGCACACTTCCAAAATCTTATTGTCTTTAATCGCATTCAACCCTCACGTGGATGTTCACAGAGATGGTTACACAATGTTGGGTAACCTATGGTTTATTCTCTACTTGCCATTTATGTGCTGGCAATGATGTACTGCATCTGAGAAAAAGCCACCACACCATTAATCCGAGCAGGTACCCTTGGTGATTGGAATCATTGCAGGCAGAATTGATACAATTGGCCACTCTTCTATCTGTCACTTGTCCTATGCACTTGTACACAGCTTAAGTAATGCTAAGCCATAGTTAGTAAATTCATTTGGTAACACATCTTGTTCTAGCAGGCTGAAAATGTCTGCCAACATTTGAGGTGTGCCCATCACACTCTGGAGTACAAGCAATATCTGGGCCGTACCTGTTCAAAATGGGAGAGCATTTGGAATGGCTCGTGTGTTGGGGCACACAGAAGCCCTGTACAAATGAGGGTATGGGTAACACTTCCCCATCTACCCACTTCTATGCCTCTTCTCTGTGGACCGGTTTTTCCTGGCCCTGCAATTATCTCACATTGCTACAGTTCAACCTGTTCTATAATTGAATTCCAAAGATACATAATGGTAATGGATAGATCAAAACATCAAAATTAACCTGCAGTGTTGGCAAAGTTGTTCTTCATGACGTCTGTGAACAAAGCCATCCTCAGAAATAGCTGAGAAGACAGAGTAGAGGTTTGATTTTTAGAGTTATTCAGTCATACAGCATGGAATCAGGCCATCTGGTCCCCTGAAAAATCTAGCTAATCATCAGGAACCCATTTGAACAAATAAAATACTCGTCCAATTTTTTCAATCTCCCCAGGTTCAAATCCAAATCTGACCCTCCCTACCGCCCATGCTCTCCCACCTAACCTGAATTGAATTGAATTGATTGATTGAATTGATTCCTTTATTGTCATTCAGACCTTTCGGTCTGAATGAAATTTCATTGCCTGCAGTCATACACAATAATAATAAATAACAAAACATACAATAAACACAAATTAACATCCACCACAGTGAGTTCACCAAGCACCTCCTCACTGTGATGGAGGCAAAAGTCTTAGTTTCTGTCTCTTCCCTCCTTGTTCTCCCTCTGCGCTGAGGCGACCCAGGCCGAAGATGCCGCCCTCCAGTCCAGCAGACCTCCGTGGTGATGTCTCCGCTGCCGAAAGCCGGAACGCCGTCTCCGCTCCGAGTCGGCCCGCCACAGCCTCAGCTCCGAGTCCCGCTGCCTCAGCGAGTCGGGCCACCGCTGCATCAGCTCCGAGTCCCGCTGCATCAGCTCCGAGTCCCGCTGCATCAGCTCCGAGTCCCGCTGCCTCAGCGAGTCGGGCCACCGCTGCATCATCTCCGAATCCCGCTGCCTCAGCTCCGAGACCCGCTGCCTCAGCTCCGAGTCCCGCTGCCTCAGCTCCGAGTCCCGCAGCCTCAGCTCCGGACCGCTGCCGAAAGCTGGAACGTCGCATCAGCGAGTCGGGCCACCGCTGCCTCGGCCCCGAAGATGGCCAGCCTCGCGTTGGTGAGTCCTGGCTGGCCCTGCCTCCGAAGCCTCGAGGTCGGTCGCAGGTTGGAGACCGCCAGCTCCGCCATTAGGCCTCAGCGCAGACGGAGGCAGAGAAGGGGGATATGACAAGAAAGTCGCATTCCCCCGAAGGAAGAGACAAAAAAACATGTTTCACCCCCCCCTCCCATAACACAACCTAACAACCTAAAATTTAGCTAAAACAAGACAAAAAAAAAAAAAAAAAAAAAAGTTAAAACAGATGGACTGCAGGCGAGCCGCAGCTGTTCAACAGCGCCGCCACTTCCTGCTTTTGCAGCCCAGATTCTACCTTTCTTCTACACATGCGACAGGTGCAGATGAGACAAAAGTGGGTGGTGTTGTACATAGTGAAGATGGTTGTCAAGTTGGGAGGTCATGCTGCAGTTATGTAAGATATTGGTGAGGCCACATTTAGAGTATTGTGTTCAGTTCTGGGCACCATATTATAGGAAATATGTTGTCAAGCTAGAAAGGGTGCAGAGAAAATTTACAAGGATGTTGTCAGGACTCGAGGATCTGAGCTATAGGGAAATGTTGAATAGGCTGGGATTCTATTCCTTGGAACGCAGGAGGATGAGGGATAATGTTATAGAGGTGTATAAGATCATGAGGGGAATAGATCGAGTCTCTCTCTCTCTCTCTTTTTTTTTTTTTCTTTTCCAAGGACTTTATTCAGCAAAATGCATAATACAGCACATCAAAAACATATTCAGAGGTTACAATACATCAAGTAATCATTATAACACAATGGTACAGTCATTATTTACAATGCTCTTGGCCCCAAGTGGTGACCAGCGTTCAAGGAAGGCCTCCAGAGTCCCCGAGGACACCGCGTGTTCCATCTCGAGGGACACGCGAACACGGACATAGGCCCGGAAGAGGGGCAGGCAGCAGACTCTGGTGTGACCATTGACTGCCTGCTGCCTGGACCCACGAATGGCCATCTTGGCCAGGCCCAGGAGCAAACCGACAGGGAGGTCCCACCCCCCGATCGGCTCTTCCCACTCCCTGCCTTGTGTCCAAACACCAGGATCGTAGGACTAAAATGTAACCAAAACATGAGGAACAACCCCTTCAGATATTGATACAGGAGCAGCAACCTCACAAACTCCATATATGCGTGGATCATGGTCTCTTCCTCGCCGCAGAAAATACAGGCGGCCAGCGAGCCCGTGAACCGACTCAAAAGTTTATCACATGCCACTGCTCTGTGCAACACTCTCCACCCCAGGTCCTCAATGTAAAGGGGGACGACGCCCTTGTAGAGTGACCTCCACTGGGGACCACCCCCGCCACCAGGTGGTAACACGGACCGCCAAGGCACGTCCGGATGGAAGACGAAGGCAAGGAGGTGCAGAATGTGCAGGAGCATTCTACAATACAATACAATACAATACAATTCAATTTATTGTCATTTGGACCCCTTGAGGTCCAAACGAAATGTCGTTTCTGCAGCCATACATTACAAAACAAAAAGACCCGAGACACAACACAGTTTACACAAACATCCATCACATCGTTGTGATGGAAGGCAAAAAAAACTTATTTCTCCACTGCACTCTCCCCCCACGTCAGAGTCGGAGTCAAAGTCAAAGCCCCCGGCTGGCGATGGCGATTGTCCCGCGGCCATTAAAGCCACGCCGGGTGATGCAAGGTCGCACACCGGGTCTTGTTGTTAGAGCCCCCGGCGTGCGCCCGCAGAGTCCCGCGGCCATTCCAAGCCACGCGGGGCGGTGGTGTAAGGCCCCGCTCAGGTAATCTTCAACCCCACAACTCTGGCGGGAGAAGTCGCCGTTGAGGAAGCCCCGAAAAGCGGTCACCCTGCAGGGACCCGCGGGCTCCCGGTGCCGCCGTCCGCCAAACCCGCAGTTGCAGCCTCCGAATCTCCGGAGGTCGGGTGGCAGCAGCGTCCACCACAGCTGCACCCGCTCCGGGCTCGGCCAGCCCCGTGACGGTGAGTAGTCGGCAGCTCCACAGCTGGAACCGCAGGTCGTTCCTGTTGGAGGCCGCTCCACGTTGCAGCCCCAACGACAACGGAGACCCGACAAAGAAAAGGTCGGGTCTCCCGTGCAGGGGAAAGATTTTAAAGTTACCCCCTCCCCCCCACACCACCCCCACCCCCCCCCCCCCCCACACACAAACCCCAACAAAAAAAAAAAACAAAAACGACATAAAAATGGGACAAAAAATAATAAAACACAGACGGACTGCAGAGGCCGCTGCTGACGAGTCGCGCCGCCCACCGAAGCCCAGGCTCTACAGTATGTGTCTCTTCACATCACAAAACGGCACGCTGGGCATCTCGGAAAGGCGGCTCAAGTTGTGTGGAGCCGGCGCCTGAGGAATATTCCGGAGCCTGGGCCCGATGAGTAAATCCAGCGGAGCTGGGGTAAGCACAGTCAGAACCACTCCAAGCACACGCTTCTCCTCGACACCCGCCATGACAGGGTGAGGACCAGCCACCCTCACAGTCACAACACCCCCCTTCCCCTGTGGAGCAACACGCTGACTGAAAACAACCAAATTCCTCACTCTTAGTACATCACGATAGAAACTAGGCAAATCCTGTAAGGCGGGTCGACTGATGCCCGCCACCAGAAGCCGTGAAACCCCCCCACTCTCTCTCTTCCTCTCCCTCTCCCTCTCCCTTTCTCTCTCTCCCTCCCTCTCTCCACCCCCCCCCCTCTCCATCTCTCTCTTCCCTCCTTCGCTCTCCCTCCATCTCCCTCCCTCCTTTGCTCTCCCTCCATCTCCCTCCCTCCTTCGCTCTCCCTCCATCTCCCTCCCTCCTTCGCTCTCCCTCCATCTCCCTCCCTCCCTCCCCTCTCTCTCTCTCCCTCTCCCTCCCTCTCTCTCCACCCCCCCCTCTCTCTTCCTCCCCCCTCTCTCTGTCTCTCTCTCTCTCTCTCTCTCTCTGCTTGACAGTTATTTCACAGCCATCTCTTTTGCCTGTGTTTTTCCCATTCAATTTCATGGATAAACTTCAAGAGGTTCTAGAAACCCATGGACTATTTAGTCTTTAAGGCTTGTGTCAGCATTGATTTAATTAATCTCTTTAAATTGATGAGGCCTCTCCCATGGACTGATAGCATGAGTTAAATGTGGAAGTTAACATATCCTAGTCAGTTTCCCCATCCAATGTTATTTGCAGCATACTTACATCCTCCCTCCAATGTAGTGCCATCTCTAGGTACTCACGCTATCTGAATTATTGCACTGTACTTCAGATCTTCCAGAATGGCTATCAACTGTTTTGGCAATATCCTGCAGGCATTTCTGTCACACGGACTGAGACCAGCTGGAGAATGATCCTGTGTGATGCTGGCACCAGTGGTTTCTTTTAATTATTTAATCCATGTGCCCACCAGGAGTGGAAGAATGCTCCCCATCCATTCATTTTATTAATGTTTGTTAATTCAGCTTGGTCTGGAAGAGAATCGTGAGACTATAGGAAGGATCAATGTGACCTGGGACTCCCAATGGGGAGTGTTACCCACAGGAAATGCATCTTCGGAAATTGCAACCACATAGCCCATGATTTTCTGTCCATGGATAATCAGAGGCAGCTCACCCTTGATATAACAAGATGTTCTTCAGATCACGTAACTCAAACCTGATGAGTTTCTTAAGTTGTAGAATATTCTGCTTAAACCAAATCAGCATCCAACATGTTTAGTTTTTTTAATCTCTAATTAAGAAAACAAAGTTTTACAAGATGTTTTATCAACTTGGTATTAAAAAATAAAATGTGTGCCGTTTCAAAATTGTGCATATCTACAGCAATGCATTCCATTTGCACACTCTTTCCTCCCAATCTGCAGAGACTCTGCTTTAATAGATTTTCTTCCCCCTTCCCCCTCCCCTTCTTCTGAGGCCGAATCATCTGCCAACAAATGTTTCCATTCGAGAGATGAGTCTGAGCCAAGTCAAGTATTTGGATTGAATGTTAAAACACTCAAACTGCTTCAAAACAGGAAGTGTCTACACCAAGTGACAGATAGCTTGCTTTCCTCATGGGGATATCATTTTGACTCCAAGCCATACATGGTTCATTTCAGCACTGATTTCCTCGGCACATGCTAAGTTTATATGGTCTGAGGATTCGGGCCATTTTTCCCCTCTCCACTCTCTGCTGCTCCCCTCTTTCCTGTTAATTCGATTGACAAGGGAAATCTCTGCTTTCTGCGAAAACAGTTGCTTACAGTTCTGATAGTCTATTCCCACGAATTTAGCTACAAGTCTAATGCCTTCAAAAGATGCCATCAGTTATAGCATTGTGCACGTTTTACATTTTACATTTTATAATCTCAAAATCTTTGTATTCTTGATTTTGAATCTAGTCATTGCTGTGATTGATTATGAATTCTGCTGCACTCTAAAAGATCAGAAAATACAATTGCTTAGAAAATAGATTTTAAATAATGTAATGCAGTAAATGGATCTTTTTATTCTTCTTCATTGTCTTCTTGCTCAGTTAGGCAGTCTTCTTAGGATCATGGATAACTTGCTTCTTTGTGGCTACTGCAATTGGACCCACATCTGTCTCAGAGGTGCCTGACAAAATGGGGAACGAGAGTAGTATAAGGTATTATACTACTCCTGCATGGGTCCCTTTATCACCCTAAGTGCTCCCTCTCTGTTTAGAGCTGTCATGCCAAGGGTTCCCAGGAGGGAAGTTCTATTTTCCGTTAATGTTTTGAGACCATCCTTAACTTTGTTTCTCTGTTCACCAGGTTATCCTTTCCTATGATGATGTTCAGAATAGGGTGCCCTCCTCATTGAATCCTTCCACAGATGAAGAAACTGCTCCCACAACCACTGTATGGGTTCCCTCCATTTTGAAGCAACAATGGACATGACCCTCACCAAACAACAGCCTCAAGTGAAACGCAGGAAGCTACCCCAATGATGTTTGAAGATTTTACTCGACCTAACTTGGTCAATCAGATAAATTGTGCAGCAGTCTCCTCAGGTTTGGTTGTCTGTAGGTTTACCTCTTTTTTTTTGCTAAATGGGCCGCAAAAATAATGCTGACACAATGATGTTCCCAAAATGGGACTTGCATGACTTAGTAGATTCTTACCATCGTTTTTAAGTATTTCAAACCCATATGTTTTGCAGACCTTAGTTGCTTCTTGGAAATCAAAAACTGGCGTTGTTACTAATCTGAAATATAAATACAACATGCTTCAATTTCTCAGCGGATCAGGCAGCATCTGTAGTAAGAGGAACAAGAGTCACCATTTCGGGTCAATGTCTCTATTTCTCTCCGCATTAGACATTTGTTTGTTTGTGGTTGTTGCATCAATTTTGCAAAGCCCCTGGGTTAGACACCAGCACTCCAAACAAATCTGTACTCAAAAAGAGAAGAAAAAAGGATCACAGAAAACAGGGAGGATATTGGCCCCTCATTTCAGTACAATTAGGAACTCCCATGAATACAATTGCAGATTGGATGTTCAGGTGGGTTGAAGTATGTTATGTAAACATAGAAACATAGAAAAATAGAAAATAGGTGCAGCAGTAGGCCATTCGGCCCCTCGAGCCTGCACCGCCATTCAATATGATCATGGCTGATCATCCAACTCAGTATCCTGTACCTGCCTTCTCTCCATACCCCCCTAATCCCTTTAGCCACAAGGGCCACATCTAGCTCCCTCTTAAATAAAGCCAATGGACTGGCTTCAACTACCTTCTGTGGCAGAGAATTCCACAGATTCACCACTTTTTGTGTGAAAAAATGTTTTCTCATCTCGGTCCTAAAACTTCCCCCTTATCTTTAAACTGTGACCCCTTGTTCTGGACTTCCCCACCATCGGGAACAATCTTCCTGCATCTAGCCTGTCCAGCCTCTTAAGAATATTGTAAGTTTCTATAAGATCCCCCCTCAATCTTCTAAATTCTAGCGAGTACAAGCAGAGTCTACCCAGTCTTTCTTTATCTGAAAGTCCTGACATCCCAGGAATCAGTCTGGTGAACCTTCTCTGTACTCCCTCTATGGCAAGAATGTATTTTCTCAGATTAGGAGACCAAAACTGTACGCAATACTCCAGGTGTGGTCTCACCAAGACCCTGTACAACTGCAGGAGAACCTCCCTGCTCCTATACTCAAACCCTTTTGTTATGAATGCTAACATACCATTCACTTTCTTCACTGCCTGCTGCACCTGCATGCCTACTTTCAATGACTGGTGTACCATGACACCCAGGTCTCGTTGCATCTCCCCTTTTCCTAATCATCCACCATTCAGATAATAGTCTGTAAGTGGAGATACAGCCAGCTATTTTCTTGAAACTACCCTTGAATGGTTGATAAAAAGCATTAATGCAGTTTCTATCTCCCCAGAGGCATCCTGGCCTGTTCAGTATTTCCAGCATTTTTTTTGGATTACCAACTGTACTGCTTTGAACTGCAAAAGATTGGTGGGTGGCTGCTAGGATTGAGTCCAACATCAGAATGCAATTAAAACTGCTGCAATGTCCTATGAGTCAAGTCAAGTTGAGTTTATTGTTCAATAAACAAATACAGTGAAATGAAAATTACTGAAAATATTGCAAGCAGCAGCATCATAGGCACACAAATTAAGACAATATACGAATACATAAATTTAAAGTAAATTGCACATAAATTGCACATACGTTTGACAATTAAAAGAACAATCCCTTGCACAAAGCAAGACATCAGTGCAAAACAAAATTAGAACATAACAAAGAAAAAACTGAGAAAGCCTGAATCCTTGATACTTGCACACAATTTACCAGGGTCCCAAAATTCCTGATAGCTACAAGAGGAAGCTCCAACAGTTCTATGTGGAGCAATTGGGATTTCTGAGGAATACTGGTCAATGAGCACAGGGTGAAAAGAGACTTAGAGAAGTCATAGAGCCATATAGCATGGAAACAGGCTCTTTAGCCCAGCTTGTCCATGTTGACAAAGATGCCCCATCTACACTAGTCCCATTTGCCCACATTTGCCCCTTATCCAGCTAAACCTTTCATATTTATGTACCTATTCAAATGTCTTTGAAATGTTGTTAAAGTACCAGCCTCAACTCATTCCTCTGGCAGCTTGTTCCATATACTCTGTGGAAAAACTTGCCCCTCGGGTTCCTATGAAATCCTTCCCCTCTCACCTTAAATTTATGTCCCCTGATATTTGATTCACACATTCGGGTAGAAGACTGTGCATTCACCCCATCTATTTCCCTAATGATCTTATACATCTCTATAAGATCACCCCTCGTCCTGTTGCACTCCAATGAGTGAAGTCATAGCCTGCCCAACCTCTCCGTATACCTCAGGTCGTCAAGTTCTGCCAATATCCTTGTAAATCTTCTCTACACGCTTTCCAGATTAATAATTTTCTTCGTGAAGCAGGGTGACTAAAACTAAACACAATTCTCCAAATGCAGCCTCACCAACGTTAGGAATTGGACAAAAGAGCATTAAATGGCTTAGGGTTTAAAAGGGGTAGGACGCGGAAGACTATTTAAGATTGCATTTGAATTGTCAAGCTCAAAAATAACGAAGGTGAAGGCCTCAGCATAAAATAAAATGAGACAGTGACTGTCAGGTAATATTACAGGTGAGACAGAGGCTGCGTCAGGCAATATTTCAGTGGTTGAAATAGGAAGAGGCGCCATATTATATCGTATGTTTAACATTATATCATGGGATGTTCCTCTCATCTGGCCAAAATTATAAACTTGAATGTAAGTCACTTTTAATTTTAAAAGCTGACAGTGGAATCCACAATCTGAATTTGCGTGATCTTGATGAATGGATTTACAGATCTACAGACCACCATGAAGTCTGTGGCAGCTCCACAAACATCTCAAGGGGCCCTGATGTTATTCTTTGTACCTCTAATAAACATTTAAATTGCTGCCATTTAGGCTGTTCAGCTACAGATAGAGCAGGCTTCCCCTGCTTACTGAATGATCGGAGGTCACACTGAAAGAACTCTCTGTCATTCCATAAACAATCCATGAGATGATATGGCAGGTCGAAGGGAATGGAGGAGTAAATGAAGGTGTGATCCTTCCTACTAAACTTCTTCCACAATCTCAAGAACAGAACTTCATTTATTTATCCAAAAAGATATATAGGTATTCCACAATTTAAACGATTTTCTCGTGGCAAAACAAAGTATGTTAATCTCTACCTATAGCACCATTCATACAGAGCCCATTTTCACATTGTTTTGAAACTATCAATGTAGCTTGTGTCCTTTTCGTTATCAGGATTCATCAGAATTTATTCTGTGCTTCTTTCCAAATGGTTCCAAATGCTTCAACAGTTCTAAGAAATTACAGTGATTTTAATGGTTAATGCTAAACTGGACTAACTTGATAGAAGCAAAAAAGGTGAATATTAGAAAATATTGGCACTTCATCAAGTTTTGAGTTTTTTAACAGTGCAAACAACAAGGAATAAAAGGACAAAATACTGAAAATATTCTCTTTCCTTGGGAGTCTCCTGCTGAATGTTTCCAGCATTTCCTCTTTTTATTTCAGATTTCCAGTGCCTACAGTTCTTTGATTTTCTGGAAAGGTAAAGAAATGCATTCTGAAGTCAGAATCAAAGGCAAGTTCACCTGAGTTTGATAATGTTCCTGGAAAAAAGCCAAACCTTGAAAAAATCTGAGGGAGGTTTTGAAGTGGCGAGATGCTCAAGACCAATCATTGCTGGGTTGAAGAAGCTTGTAAACCTGCACAATATTACCTTATGGTGGAAACAATGCATAAATACAGCAGCAGCTGAACATTTTCCACAGCTACTGAAGTGAAACATTGAGGAAGGTTAGTATTCTCCAAAAGAAACTCTTTAATGCAGATGAGACTGGATTATGTGGCCAATAAATGCCCATCTATATTCAACTTGTGGGTGAGAAAATTGCCTCAAGCTTCAAACATAGAAACATAGAAAATAGGTGCAGGAGGAGGCCTTTCGGCACTTCGAGCCAGCACCGCCATTCATTGTGATTATGGCTGATCGTCCCCAATCAATAACCCATGCCTGCCTTCTCCCCATATCCCTTGATTATGTTAGAGGGATCAATCTAGCCCATAGAGCTCTATCTAACACTCTCTTAAATCCATCCAGTGATTTGGCCTCCACTGCCCTCTGTGGCAGGGAATTCCACAAATTCACAACTCTCTGGGTGAAAAAGTTTTTTCTCATCTCAGTCTTAAATGGCCTCCCCTTTTTTCTAAGACTGTGGCCCCTGGTTCTGGACTCGCCCAACATTGGGAACATTTTCCTGCATCTAACTTGTCCAGTCCTTTTATAATGTTATATGTTTCTATAAGATCTCCCTCATCCTTCTAAACTCCAGTGAATACAAGCCTAGCCTTTTCAATCTTTCCTCATATGACAGTCCCGCCATCCCAAGGATCAATCTCGTGAACCTACGCTGCACTGCCTCAATCGCAAGGATGTCCTTCCTCAAATTAGGAGACCAAAACTGTACACAATACTCCAGATGTGGTCCCACCAGAGCCCTATACAACTGCAGAAGAACCTCTTTACTCCTATACTGAAATCCTCTTGTTATGAAGGCCAACATTCCATTAGCTTTCTTCACTGCCTGCTGTAACTGCACGCCAACTTTCAGTGACTGGTGTACAAGGACACCCAGGTCTCGCTGCACCTCCCCCTTACCTAACCTAACCCCATTGAGATAATAATCTGCCCCCTTGTTTTTGACGCCAAAGTGGATAACCTCACATTTATCTATATTATACTGCATCCGCCATGCAGTATAATATAATATAAGGAAGCAAAAAATTACCTTACTCATCCTCATCAATGACAAGACCTCCGAATATACAAGGTAAAAGTGAAGACATGGCTGTTCACATCCTGGAATATTTTTTCCCCCTCATGCTACTGTGATAATCAGGGTAATATGAAGGTAACCATTGACCACATAGGCACCTCTTGGAAAGATATAGTCCATGCAATAATGAACGTCATATGGAAGAAGTTTTGGGCAGAGTGTATGCACAAATCCAAGAGTCTGAGAAAATAATCTCTGGTTGCCAAATGAGAATGGGTTTGATTACATAGACCCTAATGATAATGTTAAATCATGAACAACTCAGGAGTAGCAGGGGACCACTAGTATAGCAGCAGCATCATCGACAAAAGCTCACAACAATAAAAGTTTTTGAAGCATTCTCATTGTGGTCTCATTTCAAAGATGGTATTCCCAATATGAAGCATATTAGAGTCATAGAGTCATAGTCATACAGCATAGAAACAGCCCTTCGGCCCAACTTCCCCTGCCAATCGACATGCCACATCTACACTAGTTCAACCTGCCTTGCTTTTGGCCCATATCCTTATAAACCCATCCTACCCATGTACCTGTCCAAATGTTTTTTAAACGTTGTGATAGTACATGGGAGAAAATGCAGTGCTCGGCTCTGAAGAGCATTATGAGATAAAACATCCTCCGAATTCCATCAACAATGTTAAGCCTCATTCATCAACCCACGGGAACAATCACAGGAAGAACCCTTATCATCTATGTTACAAACTCCATCAGCTGCAGTTTTACCATAGCACTATTATCCAAACAATTGTGACACCAAATTTTGCTTAACAAAGTATTCTTGGAACACTTCCATAATTCAAGGAATACCTGTATGTTATCCATAAAAATTTGCAAATGTATAATGCAGTATATTCATAAGCTGCTATTCAGTACCTAACAACTCACTCCATTTCCTTATAAGATTTACATTTTATTTGTATGATGTGAGTGTTTTTTAGATTACATTCATTGAATAGTGTCTAAGAGGATTTTACAAGGGTTACAAAACCTCATTGTGCAGTCCTGGGAATGCCTGAAGTTGTGGCCTGTCCTGATACTGCCCTTGCAGCGGTTACACCAAGTTTTTATATGTCAGTGTGTGGCACACACCAACACAATTTACACAAACATCCATCACAGTGAATCTCCTCCTCAATGTGATGGAAGGCAAAGTCTTGTCTCTCCCCTGCTCTCTATTCTTCTCCCGATGTCAAAGTCAAAGCCTCCGGCGGGCGCTAGCAAGTCCGCGGCCATTTAAAGCCACGCCGGGCGATGTAAGGCCCTGCCCCGGGTATTGATGTTGGAGCCCCCGGCGGGCGCTAACAAGTCCGCTGTAATTTAAAGCCGCGCCGGGCGATGTAAGGCCCGCTCCAGGTCACTCTCAACCCCGCAATTCGAGCGGGAGAAGTCGCCGTTGCCGGTGCCCCGCAAAGCGGTCTCCCACCGGGGACCCGCGAGCTCCCGGTGTCACCATCCACCGGAGTCGGGTCGCAGCAGCGCGCCACCGCAGCTCTCCACGCTCCGAACTCCTCACGCTCCGAAGCCGGCCAGCTCCATGATGGTAGGTCCGCAGCTCCGCAGGCTCCGTGACCTGAGCCCCCAGGTCGTTCCGGTTGGAGGCCGCTCCACGGTGCTAGGCCCCAACGACAACGGAGACCCGACAGAGAAAAGGTCGGGTCTCTGTGCAGGGAAGAGATTTAAAAGTTTCCCCCCCCACCCCCCACACATACACATTTAAAAGCCCACTACAAACTATACCCTCAACGGGACAAAAAAAAACAAAAAACACAGACGGACTGCAGAGGCCGCTGCGATGTCGGTCGCGCCGCCCACCCGTCATGCGTGTACCTAGAGTTTTTGTCCCCTTGTTTATCTCTCCCATCTCCTCCCCCCACCTGATTCCATTTGCATGGCAACTTCTGCCCACCTGGTTTAACCTATCACCCAGCAACCTCTATTGGATGTTGCTCCTATTAATGTACTCACACACAAATAATTCACCTTTTTGGTTGTTTTGCAGCAGGTTAGTAGGTTTTTTTTCTCTATTGAACCAGGCGAGTTTAAAGGAAACATGGGAACTGAGCCCCAGTGAGATTAAAAGAATCATGTGAATGTGAATGGGGTTTGTGTGAGTTTAAAGTAAAGGTAGGAATGGGGGCCCAAGGTTAAAATGAATGTGGGAATATGTATTTACTGTAAGTGTGGGGAAGAGTCCCTGTTGTGTTTAAAGTGAGTGTGGAGACAGACCCCAGAATGTTTAAAGTAAATGGTGTTACAGTAAATGGTGTTACAGGGCCCAGAGTGTTTAAAGTAAATGTTGGAACAGGCCCCGGAATCTTTTAAAGTGAGTGTGGGAACAGGCCCCAGAGTGTTTAAAGTGATTATGGAAACAGGCCCCAGTGTTTAAAGTAAATGTAGGTACAGGCCCCAGAATGTTTAAAGTGGATGTGGGAACAGATTGCAGAATGTAAACATGGGGACATGCCCCAGAATTTTTAAAGTGGGTGTGGGAGCAGACTCCAGAATGTTCAAAGTGAGCATAGAATCAGGCCCCAGAGTGTTTAAAGTAAGCATGGGATGGGCTCCTGTGAGCCAGTAGAGATCCATCAGGGATTTCTATATAATGCAATAGTGGATTACTTGAGCTTCATTGTAATATTAATCAAAGATTAATTGGCTTTGCGAAAAATGTTCTAAAATTGTCTCCAATGTGTAAAATAGTGCTCGTGCTCGTGTTGATGGTTATCGAGCAGGAAGTGTTGTTGCCAATTTATACTGATTGCGATGAGCAGAGGCCCAGTTCTCAAGTTTGTTAACAGGTTTGAAGGGAAGGATAATGTTGAACACCGAGCTGTAATCGATGAACAGCAGCCTGACATATGTGTTCTTATTGTCCAAGTGATTCAGTGCAGAGTGGGGAGTAAGTCAGATCACATCCCCTGATGATCTATTGTGGCAGTAGGTGAATTGTAGTTGGTCCAGGTCCTTACTAAGGCAAGAGTTGATATGCATCGTAACTAACCTCTCAAAACACTTCATATCTGCAGACATTAGTGCCACTGGTCCATAAAAATTGAAGCAAAAATGGACGCAGGTGATAAGAATGTTGCCAGGTACTCCTGGTGATGAAAGAGTTGAAAAAAGACTAAATTCTGTAGATCAAGATTATTTGATTTCAGGCGGGAGGTTAAAAGGTGACTTAGGCTGTTGGGTCTGGATAAATAGAAAACTGAAATATAATGTGGGCATGGTTATACATTTTCTCCAAGGTTCAGCAGCAGCAACACTGTGAATCTGTACAATCCCAATAAAGAACAGTCAATGTTGGGGTGAAAAGATTTCTCAGGCTTTAACCTGAGCAGGCACCAAAAAATCTTTGAATTAGTCAGCAAAAGTAACCATGCGAACTGGGGCAGTGCATACTCACCATGAAACTGGAGAGAAAAGAAGAACAAGTTTTGAATTGAGAGTATTCATATGTTCGGCTGCTTCACCTCAAGTGAGTATCGAGGCAGAGACTAGAATGTCACCCGATAAAATGTGTAAACATTTAAAAAGAAGTTAACATGACAAGGGGAGAAAGTCTCAAAACCAACACAAAGTGGCAAGACAACTAGAATTCTCTGTAATTTCTGACATTCTACACACAAATTCCAATTCTCTTAACATGGTTTAGGTTGATCCTGTCCATTATAATTCCCAAATCATGACTGATTTTGCCAGAAAACCCCCCAACAAATTCAAGGATAGGAACGAGTAACACCATTGTAACCCATGATGATAATTCTGGATAACACCAAGCAATCCAAACTACAGCTTAGTAGTACATACGTTACACCTTTTAGTAATATTTATACCTACATTGGGCAGCACAGTGGTGCAGCAGTAGTGTTGCTGCCTTACAGCGTCAGAGGCCCGGGTTCGATCCCGACTACGGGTGCTGTCTGTACAGAGTTTGTACGTTTTCCCCGTGACCGCATGGGTTTTCTCCGAGATCTTTGCTTTCCTCCCACACTCCAAAGACGTACAGGTTTTAGGTTAATGTAAATGGTAAAATAGTCCTTAATTTGTGTAGGATAGTGTTAATTTGCAGGACTCGGTGGGCCGAAGACATGTTTCCATGCAGTATCACTAAACTAAACTAACTTAAAAGCAATATGTGGAACAAATGCAAATGATTCAAGATAGCCAACCGATCTGTAAAGATAGATCGCTTCTTAAAAGGACAAATCCACTATCTGTATTTGCACAACCTGATGAATGGATTTACAGACCTGCAGCCCACCATACAGTCTATGGCAGCTCCACAAACATCGGCAGGTGCCCTAATGTTATTCTTTGCATCTTTAATAAACACTCAAATTGCTATGACTGGGGCATTTTTGCTGCTTGATGGAGCAGGCTGAATGATTAGAGATCACATTAAATGACCAACACTAGTAATGCTTCATGTCTCAACTAGATCAGGTTACTGTCTCACTTAACACTTGCACTTGGTCCAAGCTTTTGATTGATATGCATGTTATCTCCCCTTCCCATTGCCATACCAACCTCTCTGGGTGTCCTCCATAGCCAGAGTCAGACCACTTGCAAGCTGGAGGAACAGCACTTCATATTCTGCTTACAACCCAACAGTATGAGCATTGAATTCTCCAGTTTTAGGCAATTAACTAACCCATCTCATTCTTTTCTCTCCCCCCTCCCTTCCCTGCGTCCCACCTGATGTACACTCCATGCCACCTTTCCCTTTCCCTTTCCTCTAGTTTCTTTACACCTATATCCTCTCCCCTGGCCTCACAATTCATGCCTTTCTGTCCTTATCTCACAGCCATTTGTCTCATTTTCATTTGTGGACTTTGTCCACCCATCTGCCAATTGACCCAACCCCATCCACCAGCCTGGCTTTTTCCTATCTCCACCTTTGTTCCAGCTTCCCCAACCCACAACTACTACAATTTGTCTGAAGAAGGGTTCCGACACAAAACGTCAACTATCCATGTTCTTCAAAGAAGCTGTCTGGGAGTGGCGGCGCCTAATGGCAGCGGCTCGACTACAGTCGTCTGTCTTTTTTTATTTTTGTCTTGTTAAATGTATGTCTTGAGTTAGTTTTTATTATTATTTTTTAGCTGTGTATATGTGGGGGGTGGTGGGGGTGCTGTGGGGGAAACCGTTTTAAAGCTCTTCCCTGTGCGGGGACCTGACTATTCCCTGTCGGGTCTCGGATGTCGTTGGGCCTAACATCGTGGAGCCGGCGGCAACCTCCGGCCACGACTAACCTGAGGGCTCCAGTTGCAGAGCCTGCGGAACTGAGATCGCGGAGCTGGCCAACTTCGGAGCGGGAAGAGCTGTGGTGGTGTGCGGCTGTGACCCGACTTTGGAGTTCGGAGGCACCGGCTGCAGACCCGGTGGACAGGAACATCGGGAGCTCGCAGGTCCCTGGTGGGAGACCGCTTTTCCGAGCTCCACAACGGCGACTTCTCCCGCTGGAACCATGGGTTTAAGGACATGGAGCCGGGGCTTAACATCGCCCGGCGTGGCTTAAACGGCCTCAGGACTTACCATCGCCCACCAGGGGCTTTAACATCGGAGCCCCAGTTCGCCTCGACACTGCAGTTGGAGTGCTGAACCGCGGGAGAAGGAACAAAGGGAAGAGATAAAGACTTTGCCTTCCATCACAGTGAGGAGATGTTGGAGACTCACTGTGATGGATATTTATGTAAACTGTGTTAAGTGTGGGTCTTGGATTATTTTGTAATGTAAAAAACTGTAGAAATTATATTTCGTTCAAACCTAGGTTTGAATGACAATAAATAGCATTTTGCTTCGGAGTCACGTGAGTGACTACGTGAAGAACCCCGCCAGGACGCATGCGTGTCATATCGCTACACGCATTGCAACGAGTCACAGCAGGGGGAACGACGTTCCCCTTAGCGGCAAAATTGAAAGTCGGGAACAGCAGGTAAGGAGACTCTGCGTTCCTTCCACTTACCTTACAGGTGGAGACATGGACCAGATCCACGAAAGCTGCGGTAAAGCTGGCGGGGGAGAACCGCGGAGTTGCGGGCAGCCGGCAGCAGCAGCCAACGGCACGCCAATCTCCCATAATGGGAACAGCTGTGCCCGACTTCGCTCCCACACCGGCCACGGCCGGGCGGTAGAGCGAAGCAAAAAACCAACAGAGTCATTGACTCCGATGAGTCCGACTCTGAATAGCCGCGAGCAGCCAGTGCCCGTGCGCATTGGGGCCGGTTGGAGCGGCTTCAGGAGCAGCCGCGAGCGGCCAGTGCCCGTGCGCATTGGAGCCGGTAGGAGCGGCTGGGAGCGGGGAACAAAGCAGCCACGACGGCCAGTGCCCATGAGCATTGGAGCCGGTTGGAGCGGCTGCAGGAGGAGCAGCTTCAAAGCAGCCACGACGGCCAGTGCCCATGAGCATTGGAGCCGGTTGGAGCGGCTGCAGGAGGAGCAGCTTCAAAAGCAGCCGCGACGGCCAGTGCCCGTGAGCATTGGAGCCAGTTGGAGCGGCTGCTGGAGGAAATACTCCAAAGTGGCAGGCTTCGGGAGATGGAGGCTAGCCACAGTGGGCAGTTAGTAAGCCCCACAGCAGTACCTCTTGTGGGGCTGCACAGTGTTTCTCCCTCATGAGAGGGGAGCACGGAGGGTCAATCCTGGGCTGACTGCAGGAGCTGGAGCAGGAGCAGCTTCAGGAGCAGCCGCGACGGCCAGTGCCCGTGAGCATTGGAGCTGGTGGGAGCGGCTGCAGGAACTGGAGCAGGAGCGGCTTCAGGAGTAGCGGCTTCAGGAGCAGCCACGACGGCCAGTGACCATGAGCATTGGAGCCGGTTGGAGCGGCTGCAGGAACTGAAGCAGCAGCGAGTGGCCAGTGCCCAAGAGCATCGGAGGCAGCCGGAGCGGCTGTTGGAGCAGGTAAGTGGCAGGCTCGGGGAGATGGAGACTAGTCACAGGGGGCAGCTAGTAAGTCCTACAGCAGTACCTCTTGTATGGCTGCACAGTGTTTCTCCCTCATCAGAGGGGAGTATAGGGGGTCAATTCTGGGCTGAACCTGAAGAGGGGTGCAGAACATACCCCTAGTGCACATGGGGTGCAAGAAAACCTATTGGAAGACACTTACCATCAGGGAACTGCAAAACACTGAATGTTCCCAGTGTCAACCAGTGTATTTGAAAACATGGCAGAGCCAGGGACTTGAAACAACAGAAAGTTCTGATAGTCCTAAAAGCGGGAATTACGGGTTTCGCCCGCACAATAAACAAAAAAGACATGACACAAGATCACCTGGATGCACTGGCTTTATTTTGCAACTACCAATACGAGTAAACAGCATTAGAAGAAGTGCCATCCAACCGGCTTTAGACACTAATTTGCTGGCCTATGCAAACCTGGAACCTCCAAACCACCAATATTACTATTTGGAGGCAACTTATCAAAACAGGTAAAAGAACTTGACAAAGAGGGTAAAACCCTGGGGCTCATTAAAGCAACGTCTAAAAACTACTTCCTGGGGAATGCGCTAACCCTCAACACCGACCCAACTACAGATCCAGACACCGGCACCTCAACGTCCACGGAGGATGCCGAAAAAGTAACAAACCTACCAATAGTAACCATGGAGGTAGGTGGGTCTGGTTCCTTACGAGGTTGGTGGGAGATTACAATTCTATCTGGATGCATGGAATAAATTACATACTTATTTTTTCAGAAGTATAGGGTTATACCATAGAATTTATACAAAACATAATCCTCCAGTTCAGCATGTACCGAACCGAATGTTCGTGCTTACAGGCAAAGAAAAAATCAAAAGCGCATGCTGAACTACAGTGCCCATATAAAAAAGGAGTAATGGAGGATATCCAACACGAATCACAGGAATTCGTGTCCAAAATCTTTATCATAAACTAGATGGTGGTTGCCACATCATCATAGATTTGACTAATTTGAATACTTTCGTACTATATATTCATTACTAGATGGGAACCTTTGTTACTGCTAAGCAATTGATTCCTAGGTTACTACATGGCAAGCATCGTATTAAAAGATGCTTACTATACAGTACCCATTAGAGGTGACCACAGGTGTTATTTAACACAATGAATCATCTGCGGTACACCCTTAACTCAGCTCACATGTCAGTGACTTTGCCGAAAGAAAAGGTTACAGCCTTAATGGAGGCTTGCAGCAAAACAAAACCATCCATCAGACTGGTAGCAAGAATAATTGGCATTATAGTGGCTGCGTTACCAGCCACACAAATCGGACCTTTACATTATCAAAATTTACAGAGCGCAAACATTCGTGCACTCAAAAATTATGGGGGTCATTCTGACAGACCAATGAAGCTACCAACAGAGGCCACAATGGAACTAAAATGGTGGAAACATAACATTAGGCATTGTTCCGATCCAAACATTATCAGCTACCCGTCTATGGAACTACAATCTGATGCCAGTGCACTTGGATGGGATGCTTCCAATTCTATCTCCAGTTGTGGGGGAGATGGAATGCACAGGAGGCATCATTATTACAAACACTGGGCAAACTACCTGGGAATGTTGAGTGCATTCCATGGCTTTAAGTCATATTGTTCTGGGTTATATCACCAGCATGTTAGACTATAAATTGACAACACCACCGTGGTAGCATATATCAACCATATGGGTGGTAACATATTGACATCATGTGACAATCTGGCCAACACAATTTGGCAATAGTGTATCCAGAGAGATATTTGAATATCAGCTACCTACTTACCAGGTAAACTGAATTAGTGGCAGACAACAGGTCACGCTAATTCTATGAAAACACTGAATGGATGTTGGATAAAAAATGTATTGCTGAAATTACAGCACGGTATGGAACACCAGATATCGACCTATTCGCATCCATGCTCTCACCAGTTATCGAATTATGTTCATGGGAACCAGAACCTGGGGCAGTGGTACAGATGCATTTTCGCTGCATTGGGGGATTATTTATTTATGCATTCCCTCCTTCTGCCTCATCAGTCGGGTATTTAGGAATATACAGTAGACTCCGCTTCTGGTATTTTGATAGTACCCGATTGGCCTACTCAACCATGGGTCCCGGTGATACACGACGTGGTTTTAGAACCATGCATCACCATCCATCATAGACCTAATTTACTGGATCTTCCCGCAACAAGGGGTAGTTACCCATGTCATAAATATATAAACCTATTAATTTATAGAGTTGAAAGCACCTCTACTACACCTGGGACTGACGGACCGAACAGTGGATATTATTTCAGCGGCCCACAGACAGTCCACCAAAAATCAGTACTTGGTGTCATCAAGAAATGGGAAATGTACAGTCACAACAATAACATCACCCACAGATCCATGAACATCCCGTCTGTTCTGCAATTCCTGGCAAGCCTCCATTACGATGAGAGGCTCAGTCATAGTGCCATCAACTGCGCCAGAAGTGCTCTGTCAACATACCTGTGGCAAGGAACAGAGCGGCATTCTGTTGGGACACACCCTGGTAACCAAACTCATGAGGGGCATTTTAATGTTAATCCCCCAAGAACCAGGTACTCCCAAATATGGGATGTGAGCATTGTACTGACCATGTTAAGAAACTGGTCTCCAGCTACAGCTCTGTCCCTACAGAAACTGACTATGAAAACAGTCATGCTGATGACCTTGGTCACGGCACAAAGGGTCCAGTCACTACAGAAACTAAAGCTGGACAACATGATTATTTCATCTGGAAATTTAACTTTTCTCATCAATGAAATAGTCAAACAGAACAGACAGGGGTCAGCAGGCCTAAAAACAGAATTCAGGGCCTACCGGACAGATGGTCGTCTCTGTATTGTAACACACTTACTATTATATATGGAGTATACTAAGATCATCAGAGGGAAAGAAATGTCACTTTAATCAGCTACAAACAGCCACTCAAAACAGTGACAGTCCAGACCATCTCTAGATGGCTAAAAAAGGTCATAATAAAGGCTGGAGTCGACACTAGCATTTTTAAATCTCACTCCACCAGGGCTGCAGCTACATCGGCAGCTATGAAGTTAGACGTTCCTATGGTCCAAATCCTCAAGACAGCAGGATGGTCAACGGAGGAAATTTTCCAACGACTTTATAACAAATCAGTCATTGAACCTGGAACATTTGCAGAAACAAATTTAAGTTCTGTAATATAATTTACCCCATAAATAGGGGCAATAATTGGTGTTAATATATTTATCGTTGGGTTTCAATATCGTATTGATGTCTAATGATGTAAACTCTATTCTCCCCATAATCAAGGCAGATGTGATGCATGGACTCGTTTCCACGGCATGAAATCACAGAGCTTTAAAATCTTCACGTAGTCACTCACGTGACTCCGAAGTAAAATAGTAAGATTAAACGAAAACTTACCAGTTTGAAGTTTGATCATTATTTTATGAGGAGTAACGTTGAGGGAATACGTGCCCTCCGCTCCCACCCTTGATCATATACTCAACTGGTATCTCTTCTCTAATCTTACTATGTTTAGTCATTACAGTTATCTGTGATTTCACACCGCTGCTTTGAAGAATGACACGCATGAGTCCTGGCGGGGTTCTTCACGTATTCCCTCAACGTTACTCCTCATAAAATAACGATCAAACTTCAAACTGGTAAATTCTCGTTTAATCTTACTATTCTATTCTATCTATTCTAATCCACTGAAATACTCCACCGTTTTGTGCTTTTTGCTCAAGATTCCAGAATCTGCAGTTCCTTGTGTCTCCAATGCCTCACATCTTTACTGATTTTATCCATCTACATGATGAAGTAGTCTGGAGAGATATTAACCATGTGTAGGAAAGAACTGCAGATGCTGCTTTGCACCAAAGATAAACACAAAATACTGGAGTACATCAGCGGACAGGCAGCATATCTGGAGAGAAGGAATGGGTCGAGACCCTTCTTCAGACCCAAGTTACTCCAGCATTTTGTGTCTATCTGAGATATAACTCATCTTGGTGTGGATGATGGCACCGTTGTCAGCAAGACATTTGCGCCCCAATGGCACACACCATTCAGTGAACATATGTTATTCAGCATGTAAGATCAGACAGCTGTGAAGTGAAGGAGCCAGTGGACTCAACTGAAGGGCAAAGGATTCCCATTATGTAAAAGAATAGAGCCACCTTATTTACCTCCATTGAAATGGAAAATGTAAAGAGTGGATTCAGGTGCATTCACATTCTTGCAAAGCCTTTAAAGGAAGGAACTGAGGTAATGAAGAACAGACATGTATATCTATAATTTTAGTTAGCACTATAATTTTTGGTTAATTGCTAATCTGAATCTTGTCCTGTGACTAATATTTTCTCAATAAAAAAACAGTAGCTTCAACAAATAAATTGGCCAAGAAAAGGAAATGATTTCTTTTCAGAAGTTACCGGAACTCAATCCCACTATGGAAACCCCCTTTTTACTGCTAGCTTTCTGCCAGCATGTGGTAATTTAACAAGCTGCAACACCCATTTTATCGGCTTGCACACCTGGTGACAATGTACTGCGGTTAAGCACTTGCTCATTTACATATTACATATGTTCAATAAGCATTATCTGATTTAAATTCCGTCCTCACCTATTGCAGGCAAATGCCATTGATATTAATGTCCTTGCATTAATAATGTTTGGCCAAGCTGATCGCGTGCATATAACTACAACCTTCCTGCTAATGTCCATCAGTAATGAGGTTAGAATGGACCTCTAGCTTTGAGCAATATTAAACAATGAGAGTGGCATTTTAACTCCAGTCATTCCCAGACATGCCACTTGGCAGCAGTACTGAATTGTTTTGTTACATTGTTGAATAAGTGTAATAAAATTTATAACATCCTTCCTTAACCTCCATAAATTTGAGAGCATCCAATCCCTGTTGCCTATGTCTTAACCAACATCAAGCTCTGATCACCCCTAATTTTTCAAACTTACATTAGCCCCTGGTTCATCAAAATTTCAATTTAAAATTCTCATGTGTATATCTGTGTTTCAGATGTTTGTATTTGATCTCTTCCTCTCTGTGATCTCCTCCGTGTCATATTGCTGTGAGATATCTGTGGTCCTATAATTCAGACCTATTGTTCAGTTCCAAATTTAAGTACTCCAATATCAACAGTTGTGCATTCCGCTGAGATGTGTTAGGGATTGTTTGGCATGGGACATCTATCAGGAGTTATGGAATAGGGATAATAATCAAATAACACAAAGGAGAATCAGTCTTCAATCTAAGACAAGGATAGCTGCAGGAATGCACAGCTATCCCTCAATACAGTAATAAAAGAAGACTATTTTGTGTGATTCAACCATGTTGATGTTTGAAAATGCAGAGCTATTCTTGTCAGTTGAGATGTGCTCCGTTGTTAACATGTAATTTTTCCACGAAGTAGTGGACATTGTCTGATTCATCATGGGTATTGACCTCCTCACCGTTGAAGTGATCTACACACTGTCTCAAAATCGCAAATAATATCATCACTGTTAGAATCGGAAGAAGGTACAAGAGCTGAGAACGGGAACGTCCAGGTTCAATGACAGTTTCTTCAAAGCAGCAACCAGGCTCTTGAACCACACTGCACAACTCTAACCACAACCTTATGGGCCTGTCCCACTTAGGCGACTTTTTAGGCGACTGCAGGAGACTCCCGCGGGTGGTTGCCGGATAGTCGCCTTCATGGTCGTGAGGAGTTCCTGCATTCTGGGAACTAGTCGTGACCTCATTATGGTCGCTGTGAATTTTTCAACATGTTGAATGTTAAGCCGCCATGGAGATTAGCAAGAATTCTCGTGCTGTAGGTGGGTCGCCAGGAGGTCCTAATGGGTTGCCAGGTCGAAAGTTCTCGGAGGTTCTTGTAGGTTGTAGCCGGTGCTGACCGGCTCATTGGGAAAAAATAGGTTAATCAGTAGTTTTCAAAACTAAGGATAACCGACCAGTAATGTTAAATGTCCGCCAAGCTTCACTGCCGTGTACTCTAGGTTCTTAAAAATTGTCTCCACTCCTTCTTCCCCCTTCTACCCCCCTCTCTCCCCCTCCCTCCTCTTTTAAAGGACTTACTGTACACTGTGCTTTAGCCGTCTTAATTACAGCGCCTACCTTCCTGTTCCTTGCAGTGTGTGTCTGTATCACCTTGGCTTTGCACCGTGAATTTTTTAGACAGCGCTCCCCCGCTTGCCCTGTCCCCCGCCAGCATAACGGGCTGGCGGAGGAAGCAATGTGTTTGTGTGTGTGTGTGTGTGTGTGTGTGTGTGTGTGTGTGTGTGTGTGTGTGTGTGTGTGTGTGTGTGTGTGTGTGTGTGTGTGTGTGTGTGTGTGTGTGTGTGTGTGTGTGTGTGTGTGTTCCACTCTGACAGTCACCGTTGAAGTTGCCTGTTTTTCAGGTGACTACTGGCAACTCTGGAAGTCTGCTGAAAAATCGCCTAAATGGGACAGACCCATTACATCAGCAACATTCTACTATGCATTTTTGCATGTTTTGGTTACACTACATACTTCAGTTTTGCCATTATTATGGTCTGGTCACTGAGTATTACTGATTAGTAATTTATTGTCCTATTGATTAGTGGATATGCATTAGTTATGTTATTACATTAAGCTGCAGCAAGTAATAATTTCATCATTCTATTCCCGGTACGTAAACAATCCCGCATGACTCTCTAACCATTAACCCACAGAAAAAAATGTTGAATTTAAAACTGTATCTTCTGTTGTTACCTTTGTCTTTAAAGAACGTACAATCTCACTGTACAGGAGTACAAGAGTCAAGAGTACTTAAGTCATATGAACCAGCAATGGAAAATGAAATCTTTACATCCCCGGGGGAGGGGGACAGCTCTTTACAGTTTTTTAGGCCCATTAACACACCAGTAAGTATATCTTAATCAGTAATGTGGCCTACCCCTGCCTCTGCCCACCCCTGCCGTTGCCTACTCCTGCCACTGCCTACCCCTGCCACTGCCAACCTCTGCCACTGCCTACACCTGCCACTACTGTAGCCTACCACTGCCGCTTCCTAACACTGCCGCTGCTGTGGCCTACCATTGCCTACTGCTGCCGCACCCCACCGGCTTCAGGCGGGGACAGGTGGGGAGCATCCTGCATCTCCTTTCTCCAAAATCCCTCACAAAATGCATATTCAAGTTTTCGAGAGCGGGGAGAGCAGGCAGTGCGGGCAGAGAGCGGAGAGCGGCAGAGACGGGAGAGCGGCATAGACGGGAGAGCGGCAGAGAGGGGAGAATGGCAGAGCGGGGAGAGCAGCGGAGAGCAGCAGAGAGGCACGGAGATAGAGAGGCAGGGAGGCAGAGAGGCATGGTGGCAGGGAGACATGGAGGCAGTGAGACAAATAAAATAACATGGACTAATAAAATGACTTGACTTTACCTGAGCCCGTGCTCAAGGTCCGGTAGCCCTGAGAGTGAGTTTAAGAAATTCTCCCTTGAATTTTATTCAAAGGAATGCGGTGTCATTAATACATGGTCAAAACACAATTACATTTACTGAGGAATGTGGATCGATATATTGATGACACATTGTATAACTACTGTATATTGTATAACATGCAGGTAGACTGGGAAAATCAGGTTGGTACTGGACCCCAAGAAAGGGACTTTGTAGAGTGCCTTCGTGATGGATTTTTAGAACAGCTTGTATTGGAGCCTATCAGGGAGAAGGCAATTCTGGATTTAGTGTTATGTAATGAAGCGGATTTGATAAAGGACCTCGAGGTTAATGATCCATTAGGAGGCAGTGACCATAACATGGTCAGGTTTCATCTAAAATTGGAGAGGGAGAAGAGTAGATCGGAGGTGTCAGTGTAGCAGTTGAATAAAGAGGACTTTGTGGCCATGAGGGAGGAGCTGGCCAAAGTTGACTGGAAAGATACACTAGCAGGGATGACAGTGGAACAAAAACGGTAGGTGTTTCTTGGAATAATACAGAAGGTGCACGATCAGTTCATTCCGAGGAGGAAAAAAGATTCCAAGGGGAGAAAGGGACGACCATGGCTGACAAATTAAAGCGAAGAAGTACAACGTAGCAAAGATGAGCGGGAAGCAAGAGGATTTGCCTCTTGTTCGGCACGGACTAGAGGGGTCGAGATGGCCTGTTTCCGTGCTGTAATTGTAATTGTTATATGATTGCGTAATGTTTAAAGGACAACAGAAGATAACCAAAAAGACAATACGGGGAGAAAAGATGTGGTACGAAGGTAAGCTAGCCAAGCATATAAAGCAGGATAGTAAAAGCTTCTTTAAGTATGTGAAGAGGAAAACTTTAGTTAAGACCAAAGTTGGACCCTTGAAGACCGAAAAAGTTGAATTTATTATGGGGAACAAGGAAATGGCAGATGAGTTGAACAGGTACTTTGGATCTGTCTTCACTAAGGTGGACACAAACAATCTTCCTGATATAGTAGTGGCCAGAGGATCTGGGGTGACTGAGGAACTGAAGGATATCCACATTAGGCAGGAAATGGAGTTGGATAGGATTGGAGGGTTGCTAATGTTATCCCACTGTTTAAGAAAGGCGGGAGAGAGAAAACGGGGAATTATAGACCAGTTAGCCTGACATCGGTGGGGAAGATGCTGGAGTCAATTATAAAAGATGAGATAGCCGGACATTTGAATAGCAATAACCGGATCGGTCCGAGTCAGCATGGATTTATGAAGGGGAAATCATGCTTGACTAATCTTCTGGAATTTCTTGAAGATGTAACTAGGAAAATGGACAAAGGAGAGCCAGTAGATGTAGTGTACCTGGACTTTCAAAAAGCATTTGATAAGGTCCCACATAGGAGATTAGTGGACAAAATTAGGGCACATGGTATTGGAGGTAGAGTGCTGACATGGATAGAGAAGTGGTTGGCAGACAGGAAACAAAGAGTAGGGATTAACGGGTCCCTTTCAGAATGGCAGGCAGTTACTAGTGGGGTACCGCAAGGCTCGGTGTTGGGACCGCAGCTATTTACAATATACATCAATGTTATCCACTTTGGAAGCAAAAACAGGAAGGTAGATTACTATCTAAATGGCGTCAAGTTGGGGAAAAGGGAAGTACAACGGGATCTGGGGGTCCTTGTACATCAGTCTATGAAAGTAAACCTACAGGTACAGGAGGCAGTGAAGAAAGCGAATGGTTTGTTGGCCTTTATAACAAGAGGAATCGAATATAGGAGCAAAGATGTCCTTCTGCAATTGTATAGAGCCCTAGTGAGACCACACCTGGAGTATTGTGTGCAGTTTTGGTCCCCTAATTTGAGGACATTCTTGCTATTGAGGGATGCAGCATAGGATTACAAGGTTAATTCCCGGGATGGCCAGGACTGTCATATGCTGAGAGAATGGAGCAGCTGGGTTTGTACACTCTGGAGTTTAGGAGGATGAGAGGGTATCTCATTGAAACATATAAGATTGTTAATGGTTTGAACACACTAGAGGCAGGAAACATGTTCCCGATGTTGGGGGAGTCCAAAACCAGGGCCACAGTTTAAGAATAAGGATGGTGAGTCTGTGGAATTCTCTGCCTCAGAGGGCGGTGGAGGTGTTTTCTCTGGATGCTTTCAAGAGAGAGCTAGATAGACCTCTTAAAAATAGCGGAGTCAGGGGATATGGGGGAGATGGCAGGAACGGGGTACTGTTCCACTGCGTACTCCCCCATTTCCATCACTGAGTGCCTGTATGGTTCATTTACAGTCAGAACAATTAATGCCTTTGCCGTGATACATTGTGACCATGTCGTGGACGCCAACTCCAGCAGTCTAACCGGGTAAGTATTTTAATGTTTTTTTTTTTGTCAGCTGTCTGTTCTGCTGAGTTATATAATTAGAAAAGAGCTGGAAAAGAGGTTGGACAAGAATAGTGACAAGTGATAGGTGGAGCAGGCTTTTTTTCCTGTTCCTGTTGCCACTGGAGGGAGGGGGAGTGTCCTCACCATTCACCACATCAGCCGTCGCATACAGCACATAATCCTCCGACATTTTTGCCACCAAAAACGGGATCGTAGCACTCACTAGCCACATCTTCTCATCTCCACCCCTTTCTGCTCTTTGCAGAGGCGGTTCCCTCCGCAACTCTATAGTTAACTCAACTCTTCCCACCCAGATCAGCCCCTCTCCAGGTACTTTCCACTGCAACCATAGGAGATACAACACTTGTGCCTATACCTCCTCTCTTGACTCCGTCCAAGGACTACGACAGTCTTTTCAGGTGAGGAAGAGGTTCACTTGCACCTCCTCCAACCTTATCTACTGTATCTGCTATTCCAGGTGGGGACACCTGTATATGCTTGAAGTTCAACATTTAACTGGCAAAATTAAATGAGGGTTTGCTTTAGAGCGAGGAAATAAGCCAAGCATCAACAATACTTTGTCAAAACAAGAAACAGCACTTCCGTCCACCTCTGCCCAGCATTCTTCTGGCTAACATCCAGTCCCAGGAGAAAAAGTTGGATGACCTCAGGACGTCCAGCGGGACATAAGAAACTCCAGTGGGACATAAGAGACTGCAACATCTTCTGTCTGACTGAGACACAATGCTGGTGCCAGATCAAGTAATATGCCCAACCGAGTTCTTCACTGTTTTCCGTGCGGACAGAACAGAAGAATCCGGGAAATCAAAGGGTGGAAGAGTTTGTTTCATGACCAACAATAACTGGTGCAACGCAAGGAATATTAAGACGCTTTCTCGTTCCTGCTCGCCAGACCTGGAGCATCTGACTATCTCATGCCGTCCATTCTACCTTCCCCAGGAGTTCAGCTCAGTGATCATTACAGCCGTCTACATACGGACACCAACGTGGCACTATCGGCCCTACACGTTGTGTTATGTCGGCACCAAAACAAGAACCCAGATGCGGCTATGGTTGTGGCTGGAGATTTTAATACGGCAAATCTCAAAAAGGTCATGCCTAACATCTGCCAACACCAGGGGGAGAAGAACTTTGAACTACTGTTGCACACCGTTCAGGAAAGGCTACAAGGCCATTATTCTCCCTCCTTTTGGAAAATCTGACCACGCTGCCATTTTCCTGCTATCGGAGTATAAACAACGGATATTACAGGAAGCGGCAGTGATGAGGGACGTAAAGCGGTGCTCTGACCCTTCAGAAGCCATGCTGCAGGATGCACTGAGCGATGTCAACTGGAATATGTTCCAATTAAGTTCCAGAGACATCAGTGAGTTTGCGGAAGCAGTCCCGGACTTCATTGCAACAATAGCCGATAACATTGTCCCCACGGTATGGGTTAGCATATTTCCTAATGAAAAACCCTGGGTGGACAGATCCATTCGCGTTGCCTTGAATGCTCGCACCGCTGCTTACAACTCCGGCCTGGCATCCGGCAATATGGATGACTACAAGGCAGAGTCCTGCAGACTGCGAAGGGCAATGAAGGACGCAAAATGGAGGTACAGGGACAGGATGGAGTTGCAGATGGAGCAGCGGGAAACCAGACGCCTTTGGCAGGGGCTACGGACTATAACTAACTACCAGAGCAGCCTCCCCCCTCAACCGGGAGCGCCGGCACCCGACAAGCTGATGACCTGAACTCTTTTTACGCACAATTCGGGATGGGCAACATCACACCTAGCTCGCCGGCTAACAACAACACCATCAGCGCGCTGGCTAGCGAGGCTAAAAGGAGGTCCACCGCTGGGGACGTGCACACATTATCGTTAACTGAGCATGACGTGAGGTGGGCTCTGACGTATGTGAACACGAGGAAAGCTGTAGGCCCAGATGATATATCTGGGAGAGTACTATAGTCGTGTGCGAATCAGCTTGCTCCAGTGCTCATAACATAGAAACATAGAAACATAGAAAATAGGTGCAGGAGTAGGCCATTCGGCCCTTCGAGCCTGCACCGCCATTCAATATGATCATGGCTGAACATCCAACTCAGTATCCCGTACCTGCCTTCTCTCCATACCCCCTGATCCCTTTAGCCACAAGGGCTACATCTAACTCCCTCTTAAATATAGCCAATGAACTGGCCTCAACTACCTTCTGTGGCAGAGAGTTCCAGAGATTCACCATACAATATTCAACCTATCCCTGGCCAAGTCCATGGTCCCTGCCTGCTTCAAAAGATCCACCATTGTACCAGTGCCAAAGAATGCCTCTCCAGCCTGTTTGAATGACTACCGACCGGTGGCCCTCACCTCGGTAGCCATGAAATGCTTCAAGAGGCTGATCAAGAACCACATCTGCGCCTTCCTCCATCGCACCATGGACCTGCTGCAGTTCGCATACTTTCCGAACAGATCGACGGATTATGCGGTCTCTCAGGTTCTGCACACCACCCTCTCTCACCTTGACAGCCAGAAGGGGGGCTATGTGAGGATGCTGTTCATTGATTTCAGTTCAGCTTTCAATACCATAGTCCCTGCCAGACTCGTTGAGAAGCTGCTGGAACTGGGGCTGAACACTCCCCTGTTTGTCTGGGTCATGTACTTTCACACCACCAGGCCCCAGGTGGTCAAGATGGGGAGACATGCCTCCAAACCCCTCACCCTGAACACAGGATCCTCCCAGGGTTGTGTCCTTAGCCCCCTACTATACTCCCTGGACACACATGACTGTGTGGCCAAGTTCAGCTCCAACTCCATCATCAAGTTTGTTGATGACACTGTGGTGGTGGGCCTGATCTCCGATAACGATGAGAAGGCCAACCTGGAGGAGGTGGCTGACCTGGCACTCTGGTGTCAGGACAACAGCCTCCTCTTGAATGTCACAAAAACTAAGGAGCTGATTGTAGACTTTAGAAGGGCTCAACATCCGAAGACGTACACGCCACTGGGGATAAATGGGACTACTGTGGATAGGGTGAGTAGCTTTAGATACCTGGGAGCTCACCTCACAGAGGACCTGACATGGACAACACACGCTGCTGCACTGGTGAGTAAGGCAAGGCAGCGCCTTTACAACCTCAGACTGCAGAGGAAATTCAGTCTCTCTGAGGACCCTTCAGTGCTTCTACTCTGGTGTGTCTGGTAATATCTCAATCTGGTTTGGAAACAACACTGCCAAGGGCAGGAAGGCTCCGCAGAGAGTAGTGCGTTCAGCCAAACGCACTATGGGAACTACACTCACCCCCCTGCAGGACCTATACACCAGGAGGTGCAGATCCAGAGCCAGCAACTTAATGAAGGACCCCTACCACCCCAGCAATGGACTGTTCCAGCTGCTACGGTCAGGCAAGCGCCTCCGCTGTCACGCTGTGAAAACAGAGAGGATGAGACGGAGTTTCTTCCCACAGGCCTTCAGGGCTGTAAACTCTTATCTCACCAGGGACTCATTTGCTGTTGTGATGTGTCTTATTTTTTTTCTAAAATGTAAATACTGGTTCTGTTCTATTCTGTTCTGTCGTTCTGTTGTTTTTGCACAATCCGCAGGCATTGCCACTTTCATTTCACTGAACATCTTGGATGTGTATGTGCAAATAAAGTTGACTTGATTGACTTGGTTTACAATAGAAACAAGAAACTGCAGATGCTGATTTAGCAAGGAAAGACACAAAATGCTGAAGTAACTCAGCGGGCCATGCAGCATCCCTCGAGAACGTGGATAGGTGAAGTTTGGTGTAGGATGGTCCGACACTGAAGAAGGGTCTCAACCTGAAATGTCACCTCTATCTTCTCTAAAGATGCTGCCTGGCCCGCTGAGCTACTCAAGCACTTTGTGCTCTTTTAAGCTGCAATACTGTTGTTGAACAGTGAGAATCACAGAGAGAAGCTAATCCTCTGGCAACCAGGTGATCAAGTTATGATAAAGATTCTGCTTGACTGCAGACTCACAGACAAGGCCCCCAATGGACCCACTCAACCACATTAAACATTATGACTCACCTTCTTCTCATGCATAGGCAAACCAAGAGACCAAGTGCACACAATCTTATTGTAGGAAACTTGAACAATGAATACCCATCTCCTGCTTCTCGCCTGACCATGCTTGATGAAAGCAGCCATATGGGTGTAATGGGAACACAATTGTGCAGGACATGGAGAGAGGGTATCAGCAAACCATGAAGAAAGTGTTGAAGTGTATTCAGAATTATATTTTGTAATGAAGGCTGATTTAAAATATTAGATGTTTAGCGGAATAGATCAACATAAAAAATAATTGACAAAACAATCATGGGAAAGGATCTGGGTTATGGTAAGAGATATCAAGAATCCGACCTTGAAGGGCAGGCAGATCAAGTCAGAGAAGGAAAATTAAGATATTATGTTGACCTAGACAGTAAAAAAATCTGAAGAACAGTCTTGACCCGAAATGTCCCGCATTCCTTCTCTCCAGAGATGCTGCCTGTACCGTTGAGTTACTCCAGCTTTTTGTGTCTATCTTCAATCGAAAAGGATATACAGCCAGAATGTCAGAAGTCAGTCATTCCAACAGGAGTGAACATTAAATTTGGTTAATCTGACCTAGACATTTGTCTACAATGGTATTCACCATTAATAATAACCTGTGATCCTGTAGCTGAGACAAACTACAGTACACAGTAAAGCGCCCTTGCCTCCACAGTAAATATTAAATAGTCTTCAGGTGGGTTAAGATACGAATGATAGTTAAGGATACAATATATCCTGCAATGGAACAGCAGGGGAGGAGGTAGTGAAGTGTCTTGAATAATATAACCACTGTCTTCAACACAGGCACCTACAACACTATGAATCGGGCAGGGGTAGACCATGCCTTGAAAATGATTCAAAACATGGTAATGCAAACAAGTGATTTAATGCATTTCCATTTTGTATTCTGTAGCTGTCGGCCTGGATAGAATGGGTGTGGAGAGGATGTTTCTACTAGTGGGAGTCAATGACCAGAGGGAATATGTTATATGAGAATTTTCCCGAACAGTCTGTGACCCATAGCTCTGTGGCCACAGCTATATTTTAAACCCCATAGCGCTGCAACTGGTAGCACTATATTTAGAACCCATAGTGCTGCAGCCGACAGCTCTTTGTTTAAATTCCCACGCATTAAGCCAACAGCGTTTAAACCTTTGCGCGCCAAACCGGTGGCGCTGTGTGTATTGCCTTTGCACGCCAAGTCTGTAGTGCTGTGTATTGCTTTATGCACCAGTCTGCAGCTGTTCCCAAAGGGGGGGGGCTTGATGGGATGCAGTCCCCTGTCATTGGTTATAGTTGCAATTTGGGTGCAGCGCTATTGACCAGGACTTACCGGCAATTATTTCAACAGCTGATTTCTTACCTGTATAAAGGCAGGTGCCAGTAAGCCGGAAGTTAGTTCAAGTTCATGTACGAGAGGGGTTCACCGATGGGCTGAGTCACCATCAGTGCCGCGGATCGACGCAGAGAGAGAGAGAGATGTGTGCTGCTATAAAACGGACCCCGTGCATTCCAAAACAAGTATTGTTTTTTCATCTCTTGCCAATAAAACTGATTTACAATGAAGCAGATGAGTGTGCCTTTTTCTATTCTACTGGTCAGATCCTTGAACCTCTTCCCTTGTAACAGCATAGCCTCAGAATAAAAGAGTGTACCTTAAGAATGGAGAAGAGGAGGAAGTTCTTTAGTCAGAGGGTGATGAATCTGTTGAATTCACTGCCACAGAATACTGTGGAGCCCAAGTCAATAAATATATTTAAGGTGGAGATTGATAGCTTTTTGATTAGTACAGGTGTCATGGATTGTGGGGAGAAGGCAGGAGAAAGCGGTTGAGAGGGAAAGATAGATCAGCCATGATTGAATGGCAGAGTAGGCTTGGCGGACAAAGTGGCCTAATTCTGCTGCTATAACTTATGAACTAAGGAAACATGGAGAAGATTAAATATGTTCAGGAAGCTCTCCCAGAGGAGAATGTGGTCAAACATCTGGAATCACAGTTAGATCAAAATTATTTCTCAATATTCTTGGAAATTGTCAGATAGTGCAGATGTAAGCTAACATAGTGACATTTTTTTCTTAGTTTAGTTTAGTTTAGTTTAGAGATACAGAGCAGAAACAGGCCCTTTTTCCCACCGAGTCCACGCCGACCAGCGATCCCCACACATTAACACAAGCCTACACCAACTAAGGACAATTTACACTTATACCAAGTATACAAACCCAAGCCAATTCACCTACAAACCTGTACGTCTTTGGAGTGTGGGAGGAAACCAAAGGTCTCGTTGAAAACCAATGCGGTCATAGGGAGAATGTACAGGATTGAACCTGGGTCTCCAGTGCTGCAAGCACTGTAAAGGGCCTGTCGCACGAGCATGCGACTGCATGCGGCAAGCGCGACCAAACCGGAGGCGGGGGCCGCGCGGGGGCCGCGCGGAAGTCGAGTGATCCCCGTACAGGGCCTGTCCCACCAGCATGCGGCTGCATGCGGCGAGCGCAACCAAACCGGAAGCGGGGGCCGCGCAGAGGTCGAGTGATCCCGTACGAGTTGACGTGAAGTTCGAGCAAAGTCCACGGTAAGTTCGCGCGTGACGTACGGCGTCAAGACGCTGTGTACGGCGTCGAGGCGGTGCGTACGGCCTCAATGCGGCTGCGGGCCGGCAGGCCGTTGCCGCTCGGAATTTTTGGACAGTGTCAGTTTTTCGGAGCCCCGCGCGATGTCGGGACCAGCTCTGCACAACTCCATACGGCTCCTGCAATCGAAGTGGGACCGGCCCCGCGAGGCGATACGGCTCAAGCGACCACGTTAGGTCGTGCTTGCCACATGCAGTCGCATGCTCGTGGGACAGGCCGTTTAGGCAGCAACTCCACGGCTGCACCACCGTGCCACCCACCTTTAGGGATTTGGTAGGGATTTGGAGAGGGGGAACCTCAGTGAATGATATTTCTTGATCGACTTAACTTGAACTCCTTAGGACTTTGACCAGCTTGGGATAGATTTATGCAATGGCAGTAGCACCCAGTTAACACAAAGGAGAAACAGTCTTCAATCTAGGATAAGGACAACTACAAGAATGCACACCATTGTTTGCAGAGAACTATCTCTCAATACAGAGTTAAAAGAAAGATACAAAGTGTTAGAGTGACTCAGGGTTTAAGAAGGAACTGCAGATGATGGAAAAATCGAAGGTAGACAAAAATGCTGGAGAAACTCAGCGGGTGAGGCAGCATCTATGGAGCAGATGGGGGTCAGGCGGCACCTCTGGAGAACATGGATAGGCAATGTTTCTGGTCGGCCCCATTTCTTCAGGCTGACTGTAGTAGGGGAGAGAACACTGGAAGAGAGGTGGGGGTCGGTCAAAGTCAGAAAGGTTGTTTAGGAGTGTCTGGATTCACAATAAAAGGTGTTTGATTATGCGGTAGTGTTCTTGTCAATTGAGATGTGCTACAATTGTAAACCCATAATTCTACAGAGCCATTTGTTCACACCCCAAATGCTGAAGTTGAACCTGCATTAAATCACTTGTATTGTTTGTGCTTCTCTGGTACAAAACCTCATTATACTTTGAATTAAGTGGGATTATTTCAAGGTTTGTCTAAAATAGATTCTTCCAGAATCGGTGAAGTTCTGATGAAGGGTCATGAGCTGATTAAAACAAACTCCAAGCCTCTCGTTCTTCCTTTAAGTCCCTTCCTCTTAAGTCCTCATTAAAATCAGCCTCTTGACCAGGATTTTGCTCTGACACCTAATATTGTGTATTTTAGGATTAACTATTGTTGGATCATTTTCTTGCAAACAGTCCTGAAATATTTTGCTATGTAAAATGATTAATGAAAAGCTCCTCTCTTTGTCTTCTTCCAAGGCCGTTCTAGGGGTGTGGATGATTTGCATTCTCTCCAGTTCTGAGGTGGCTGATAAAACCTATGCATGATATGTAGACCTTTCCACAGGTGAGGCAGGATGTGCTTGATGGGTTGTGCGAATGAAGAGTAGGGGCAATTCTGAGATCCTTCAATCAATTCTCCCATTGAAAAAAGTCACAGAATGACTTCCAAAATGCTCCTTCCTTTTGAGCAGTTGCTGGCCATGGATTTGCATGAGTTAATAAGGTGCATTGTTGCAGTGCATAATTAAAGTACATGATATGGTACTGCAGAGTGATTAAGAAATTCTGCTAAATGTACCAGCATGATATTTAACACAACATAAACATTGAGTAGAACATATTCGTCCTATATAAATAATGGTAAGCAAATGTAAGATAAAGATAGAGTACACTTATTAGGATGTGGTACAGATCATCTTGGTGATAAGGCTGAAATACACCAGTGAATTGCTAAACTTGCTATTGTGTTGTACTGCTTACAGCTACAAGAACGTGTAGCAATCAATAAAGGGCTATCGGCCTATTGCAAGTTTATGTACAGGGACATATCTATCCATGCACTGTATACTTGTATTTATACATGCATTTCAAATATGTATGTCATGTTTTATACTTTGGCAATATAACAATGTTTTTTTATCATGCCAATAAAGTTTTTAAATTGAATTGAATTGAATTGAATTGAATAAAAGAGGTCTTCAACAATCCTTGAGATGTGACAAACAAAATGATAATGTTAAGGACGTGAAATGAAGATTGGAAAGGTGCAATCATGGTGACAAAGAGCCACTTAAAACAGTATTCTCGCCAATTCTTCAGTAGGTGTTCCAGACACACAGGCAACAAAATGTCACATAACCCTCCCCAAAAATAATGACCTGCTGAACACCTGAAACTTGCTGGCACGATGAACATTTCCTGTGTAATTCTGTTGGACAACAGACACAAATCTCAGTCTGTAATTATATCCCACCCAGAGCTACACTTACAAACATGTAATTAATACTTCCTGTGGAGCAAGGAATATTATTTGAAGAGCAGATTTAGTTCACCTAAATCTAAAGCAGCAGACAGGGCTGCCCAGCTGCAGGGTGTTTGAGCTACAGGGGAGTGCCTTTGTTTCCATCTGTTCAGGTACCTTTTAATTAGTGGCTTCAAGCTTTTGTGCCAACAGAAGTAAAACGATACTTCCTTCCTGTTTGGGGGAGGGAGCTGGTGACGGAATGGGAGGGGATGCGGGGGAAGGGGAAAATAAATAATTTAAAAGGAGAACACTGCCTTGAGGAGCTATACAATTGTGCTTTGTGGTAAAGTCAAAACTCCATTCAAGTTATTGCCTGACTTGTGTAAAACTCGGATTGTTAATGTAGGTGGAATTTTAAATCCCACAAATAGAGCAGTAAATGGTTTTGACATGATACCAAACGAGTTCATGGAGGAAGAGGTTTAGGATAATTCTGTTTACAATTGCAGTCTTGTCAACTTCTTTAATGAATCTGAGGCATTACATTTTGGTCACTTGAAATGCTATATTTAAAAAGGATATTTAAACAAACTTGTTGAGAATTATTTACTGCCACAGCATATATATAGATTTTTTTTATGATGAGGCAGAAACCTTGCAATTCATTTAAAGTTTTTTTTTAACTATAATGTTGGAAAATAATACATTCTGCTCCAACAATCTAAAAATGTTGTTTCAACTGAGAAAGAGCCAATTTTAGATTAAGATCTGATGCTGAAGAATTTGAACTAAATTCTAACATTAAATTCAGAACATTCCTTACAATAGGTTCATGGAGGCTTCCTACTATGTTTCACATGCCAATGATCCATTGAAAAAAACACACAAGGAAGAAAGGGAAAGAGGATCACTCTCAGAAATGAATGCAAGTCAGAATCGTAGTATAATTTTGACTCTTTAATGACTTCTGCTTTTCGAGCACCCACTCCCTCATCTTTACGATAAACGTTCAGTCACTCTGCACCTCCATCCCCCACCAGGAAGGCCCTAAAGCTCACCGTTTCTTCCTCGACCGAAGAACCATACAATTTCCTTCACCCTCAACAACTTCTCCTTTGAATCCTCCCACTTCTTCCAAGTCCAAGGCGTAGCTATGGGCACCCACATGGGCCCCAGCTATACCTGCCTCTTTGCAAGGTACATTGAACAATCCCTGTTCCAGGCGTACACTGGCCCTATACCCAAACTCTACCTCCGTTACATTGATGGCTGCATCGGTGCTACCTCCTGCACCCATGCAGAACTCATGAACTTCATCAACTTCACCACCAATTTTCATCCTGCACTCAAATTTCATCCAACACCTCCCTCCCCTTTATTGATCTCACAGTCTCCATCACAAGAAATAGACTATTGACTGACGTCTATTACAAACCCACGGACTCCCGCAACTATAACGGCTACACTTGTTCCCGCCCTGCTTCCTGCAAATATTCTATCCCCTACTCCCAATTCCTCCGTCTACACCACATCTGCGCCCATGATGAAGTGTTCCATACTAGAAAATCCGAGATGTCCTCATTCTTTAGGGAACGGGGGTTCCACTCTCCCATCGTAGATTAGGAACTCATTCATGTCTCCTTGGTACCCCACAGCTCCGCCCTTGTTCCCCCTCCCCCTAGTCGCTACAGAGACAGAGTTCCCCTAGTCCTTACCTTCCACCCCATCCGCCGTCGCATACAACACATAATCCTCCAAAATTTTTGCCATCCCCAACGCGATCCCACCACTAGCCATATTTTCCCATCTCCACCCCTTTCCGCCTTCCGCAGAGATTGTTCCCTCCGCAACTCCCTGGTTAACTCATAGCTTCTCACCCAAACCACCCCCTCCCCATGTACCTTCCCCTGCAACTGAAGAAGATGCAACACCTGTCACTATGCCTCATCCCTCGACTCTGTCCAGGGACCCAGACAGTCCTTTCAGATTACGTAGAGGTTCACTTGCACCTCCTCCAACCTCATCTACTGTATCTGCTGTTCAAGATGTGGACTCTTATACATCGGCGAGACCAAACGCAGACTGGGCGATCATTTCACGGAACACCTTCGCTCATCCCGCATGAATCAACCTGATCTCCCGGTTGCTGGACAATTTACTTCTCCTTCCCATTCCTGCACAGACCTTTCTGTCCTCAGTCTCCTCCATTGTCAGAGTGAGACAAAACACAAATTGGAGGAACAGCATCTCATATTCGCTTGTTCAGCTTGCAGCCCAGTGGTATGAATATTGATTTCTCTCATTTCAGGTAGCCCCAGCATTCCCTCTCTCTCTATCCCTCCCCCACTCAAGTCGCACTAGCTTCTCATTTTCACCCTACAAACCAAAGATCATAGAGCGGAGCAAGATGGTCCACTCGGCGAAAAAGCCATAGTAGGTCATGGGTAATTTTTAGCGCCCTCTTCGGAACCGGCTTCGCGATTAGTATCTTTGACTGCAAGTGCAGAGTATGCAGCACCACATTAGAAATGCCAGTGCTGCACATTAATGGTATTATATTAAGGCACATTAATGGGGGCCCCCATTAGTTTGCAGCCGTGATTACGCGATTCGAGTCAGCTTGCACCATAGCAACAGCGTTCATGTGTACTTACCGCGTTATCTCAGAGGAAGTAATTTCTCCCAAGTTTGGACCATGCAATTCATTGTGCAAACTTTTTTGAATGGGATTGCAATGAAAAATGCATGCGCTCTGTGAATTATAATAGTAAGATTAAACGAGAACTTACCAGTTTGAAGTTTGATCTGTATTTTATGAGGAGTTACGATGAGGGATTACGTGAAGAACCCGCTCAGTGCGCAGGCGCGGCATACTTCCAAGCAGCGGTGTGGAATCACAGATAGACACAGTTATTTGAAGTAAACATAGTAAAGATAAGGAGACATCAATTTATTAGTTTGATCCATATAATGAGGGTGGGAGCGGAGGGCACGTAATCCCTCATCGTAACTCCTCATAAAATACAGATCAAACTTCAAACTGGTAAATTCTCGTTTAATCTTACTATTTTACTTCGGAGTCACGTGAGTGACTACGTGAAGACTTCAAAGCTCTGTGATTTCAAACCGTGTAACAGTTCATACTTCACTCGCTGCCGAAGTCATTCGAGGGAGGAAGTATGTTATCGTAATCAACCATGAATCTGTTTGTAAAAACAATAATGGTGTTATTAACAACAACAAGACCAATTGCTCCCCCGGGCTTAAATTATATATTTTTTGCAGATTCTTTTTCTGCAAACGATACAGGTTCTGTCAGTGGTTTGTTATAAAAGTTTGGAACGTATACTCCCTAGACCACCCTGCAGTAGCCAGGATGTGGTCCATAGGCTCGTCCATCCTCTTAGTTACTGACGTGGAAGCTGTCCTGGTGGAATAAGATTTTATACACGTTAGTATTTACTCCAGCAACTCCCAGTACCTGCTTGAGCCACTAGAGATAGTGGGTCATGACACATAAAATGTGGTTCAGGTGGGTATGCCCGGAATTTCATGACTGGACCTGATGTTCCTGGTCTGTTCTGTTTGGCCAACCCTTGAATGGGCATGTGACACTATCTGGTGTTATAACCATGTTGTCCCATCGCAGTAGATGGGAGAGCTGGCTCTTTGTGTTGATGTAAGGCCACCAGCATGTCCATCTTCAGGGTAGGCTGTTCCAGGGTGAGTGACCTGGCTGGTGATCATCCCCTAAGGTATGTCAGGATTTCACTGACATCCCAATTTGGGTGTACCTATTTCTGGGGAATGGATTGATATACCTCTCCTGTATCTGATCACCAGTGAGCAGAACCCAAGTTGAGTAGGCTAACAGAACATGTCCTTCATTGTGGTGAAGACCTGCCAGGAGCTCCATTTTTTTTTTTGTTATAGTTGAATGTGTAATTCCTGTTTTGGAAAACAGTGTACCATTTCTTGATGCTCCTCAGGTATGTTCCCTAGGATATGCGACGGAATACTGTCATCAGGTTGATAGTGCTGCTGATCCAAGCACAGCAATGGTCTTCCCAATTCTGCAATTATTTTAATGACCATGTCGAGGATCACTGGGAACCATGCTTGTGGACTTGGTCCACTGTAATTTGCGTAGTACCCGACTGATGAAGCCGTAGTACCTATTGAAGAGGTAGAAGGAAAGGAAAACATAGAGATTAGGTTCCCCCCACCCCTCAATACGCGGGAATGTCTCCATTGCCGCTGCCTTGAGATTGGTTTCATGTGACGTAAGTTAGTACGTGGTGATTTAATTGGATATAAGGAATCGATATCTGGTGTCCATATTGCTTAGTGATTTCAGCAAATATTTTTGGTTTAAATGTATGTTTACAGTATTTAGCTCACCTGATAGGTGAGTTACTGATGGTCAAACATGTTTGACGACATACGGTTTCCAATTGTTAATAAATTGTCACCTAATATCGATGTTCTCCGCCCAAGTGGTTTGGTATATGCCACCACTGATGTTGTTATCTTATAAACGAACATGCAAATTTGGTGGATTACTGAGCAAATGCTTCACTAGAATTAAATAAGTTAATATATAACATGTTTAAGTCAATTCATATTGGCATTAAGTATTACAAGCTCAGTAACACATCAGGACACATAAGATGTTACTCAAAACAGGTGGAAGTGTACAACCATAATCCTTCCTGCCGATAAATTCCATGATAACACTACAGATTAATCCATTTGCCCCCATATTACAGGTATGGAGATAGTTTTGAACACTAGTATCTCAGCTCATAGGTAAGGTACAAAGTTCAGTAGCTGGTAATGCTGCTATATCCCAATTACTTTGCCACGTAGTTGATTGGTGGTTAATGCACCATGACTGATAGTCTTAATGAATACCAGATAACAACGTTGTGGATGGTCAACGTAAATATCTGGATATATATTTTGTGCACCGTTCCCAGAGGCACTGCAATACTGGGTCGATGCGTGGAGTGGACGGAGCAAGCCCCTATTCCATCTCCCTGTTCCAAAATTCAATGTAATATATGGTCCCTAGATAAGGGCCGTATCAGATTATTAAACTGATAAGAACAGATACTACACTTGATCTTAGCCAAAAGGCCGAGAAGCGATGCAGCTAAAGCTGTATCCAAGGATAGTTTGTCGTTAATATATAGACATGCCATGACGGAATGTTTCTAAGTGTCAGGGCTAGTTGATTCTGGATAACTTTGACTTAAATGCCGCAATGCTCATCATGGTTACTCCATCCAGGTAATTGCGGTATATCCGAAACTTATATGAGAAGGTACTGAATAGTGTGCATCTTCAAGGTCGATGTCTACCATAAAGTATCCTTGGATCATGGTAGTAGTTACAAATCCCATGAATGGGTATACCTGGTGAAATACTCAAGTGGTTTATCAACGATGGTGCGACATTCACCATCGTGGGAGGGTAGACCACTTGGGGTGCTTGCTGAATTGGTGGCAAGATATTAATTCTATTCCCCTTGTATTTATTTTTTGGTATATAACTACCAAGAGTGATAGCTTCCTAACCAGGCGTGATTCATCCACCCCTTGTTAGTACAACCCTTAACCTTTATGTGATGGTAGGAACCATACTTATCTGTCTTCATTGTTGTTTTCTTCGGTTTCTGGTTCCTTGTTCTTGTAGGGACGATGTTTGTTGGGGGGTGGCGCATTTTCCCCTGGGGCCTGCTCTGGGCCGTGGCCTAAAATGCTACGGGTTTGGCATGCAGGCCCCGAGCTTTCACCAGTACCATGAGGTAGACGCCCCTGGTGGACACGTAGAGGTACTGCTCTCTGGTTTAGTGTGGTGCTCATTCCAGACTCTGCCCTCTTGTGCCGAATAGTTTGAACACTTCGTCCAGTTTTTTAGGACTGGTTTGGTAAGTGCCAGGTAGCAGGATCTGTGCTTGTGAGGTCGGCGTTCTCATAGTCCTGTTAATTTCATAGATTGAGGGCAGGTTTGTGAGTTCATTTCAGAAGTTATGAGGTATACCGTTGAACAGTAGGGTCAGGTGTTTTGCCATACTACCCTGCCCTTCTGGAATGAGCAGGTGGACATGATAGCCGACGTCAGGGTACCAAATGCATTTTTAAAATATTTAGGTTAAATGCGCTGCTCAATATATCCCCCAATAATGGCGGGCACTTTGAGTAAATGCAATTTAGGGGAGGCGTGATAAAACCAACGCCTCATGGCTACCTGTCTTGGAGAGGTTTTTTGGAAAAGACAGGTAGTAAGTTGGCCATCAGTTGAGACTGAAAAGCCATCTCGCTAGTGGTGGAGCCACATAGCGGCCACACCGAGCAGCTCTTCCTGATCCTGTACCTCAAGCATACTCCCGATATTGTTCAGCCAGTGACCCCTCTTCATGACCAGCCCAGCCACTGGTCACCCCAAAGCTAACCACACTAAGGAGGAAGCGATGGGCAGTGCCTAGGCACTGTGGAGGGTATGCCTGAACCCTCCAGCGAGACTGCCCCTCACGTAGCGTGTCTCGCAGGAGCTCCTGCTCCAGGAGCCGCTCCAGCGGCTCAGGCGGCTGTCTCTCTCCCATGCGGGTGGAGAGACGTCCCCTCCGACAAGTCGGAAGCCACCGGCCGGATGCCTCTTCGGATGGCTGAACATCCAGCCCGCAGCTCAGGCACTAGCGGGACTGGCTTCGGCGCGGTGTGGGGATAGCGGGGCGCCCGGTAAATGTTCCTACCGCCTTCTTCTGGAGCTTTTGTGCCTTGTAGTAGCGAGAGCGCCCCTCTAGCAGCGCGTCTCGCAGGCACCTGCCCCGAGAGCCGCTCCAGCGGCTCAGGCGGCTCTCTCTCCCCCCGTGCGGGTGGAGAGACGTCCCGTCCTAAATCGGGAACACCTGCCGGATGCCTCTTCGGGTGGCTATACATCCAGCCCGCTATCGGGCTGGGCTCGGCACGGTGTCGGGGAATTGCGGAACACCGGGTAAACGCTCCTACCGCCTGTTGCTGCCCCCCTTCCCCCCGACGGGAAACGTTCCTCCTTGAACGGGGTACAGTTTTGTTCCAGAGCCTTTTTCTCTGCCTGTAAAACACAAGCAGAAAAAGGGGCTCCCCTGTAAAAGAAACCCGACCTCAGGATACTCACCTGACGGTCCGTTTCTCTGTTGCGGGAGTGCCTAGCTGCCGCTGTTGCACTGCTGGCGTAATGCCGCGCCTGCGCACTGAGCGGGTTCTTCACGTAGTCACTCACGTGACTCCGAAGTAAAATCTAGAAATGATTGTCACTATTATGATCTAGAAATTAGTACCTCAATGTTTATGAAATAACTTCAGGATCAATTTGATTTCTGTTGCATCTTTCAACCACAAGTTGTACTTTAAAGTATTAGGTATAAATTATAATTTAAATGGGTGATATAACTACATAGGTTAGAAATTGTGATATCAATAGATTACTTTTTTGTCAATCTTCATTTAATATACATATATATATATAATGTCCCCCCTCTCCACATCGCTGATCGATCCAAAGGAACAGCAGGGCCCTTACAGTTTGGCATCAGCGCCGTCGCAGGAGCCATCGCAGGAGCTGCCAGAATGAGGTTGTATACAACGATGAACTGCCTTAAGGGCTCCGACTCCGGATTTTCTTGAGGTTTACTCCTGGAGCCTTTTCCATGACTGGATATGGCCAGTTATATATATATATAAACACATATATATCCATATATATTCATTATATATATATATATATATATATTCATTATATATATATATATATATTCATTATATATATGTATATACATATATATATATATATATATATATATATGTGTGTATGTGTATGTGTATGTGTATGTGTTGCCTTGTCAAATACATTTCATTGTACCATTGACCCTGTGTTAACCTACATATGACAAATAAAACTGAACTGAACTGATATCTATAGTACTAAAAGTCTGATCTTGACCACTTCCTGTTGTTCTGTATATTGATTTTAGAAAAAATGCTGCCACTTACGGCTGTGATTATTGGCCATCTTACTCAGAGTCCCCCTCCGCTGCGCAGGACAAGAGGATTTTTCCCATTGATGAAAAATAAAGGTTATTAGTCAAAAATGTTGAGATTCTCTCTACCGAAGACCACGCCCCTTCCAGAGGGACTATAAAAGCCAGAAGTGTGGAGGTGCCTCAGTTCTCTGCAAGATGGGGGAGCGAGAGGTCGCAATTCTCAGTCTGAGCTGTGAATAACACTGAACACATGTCTACTAAACTGTGAATGGTTTTATTTCAGTGCCCTTAATGTGGTTTGAAAATATAGTTTGAAAATGTCAAAGTGTGTTTTGGTTTGAAAGTGCTAAAGCTGTGTTGCCTTTGTTTTTGAAAGTGCTAAAGCAAGCTGTATTGCCTTTGGTTTTGAAAGTGCTAAAGCAAGCTGTGTTGCCTTTGGTTTTGAAAGTGCTAAAGCAAGCTGCGTTGCCTTTGGTTTTGAAAGTGCTAAAGCAAACTGCGTTGCCTTTGGTTTTGAAAGTTCTAAAGCAAGCTGCCTTGCCTTTGGTTTTGAAAGTGCTAAAGTGAGCTGCCTTGCCTCTGGTTTTGAAAGTGCTAAAGTGAGCTGCCTTGCCTTTGGTTTTGAAAGTGCTAAAGTGAGCTGCCTTGCCTTTGGTTTTGAAAGTGCTAAAGAGCTGCCTTGCCTTTGGTTTTGAAAGTGCTAAAGTGAGCTGCCTTGCCTTTGGTTTTGAAAATGCTAAAGCAAGCTGCCTTGCCTTTGGTTTTGAAAGTGCTAAAGCAAGCTGCCTTGCCTTTGGTCATGAAAGTGCTAAAGCAAGCTGCCTTGTCTTTGGTTTTGAAAGTGCTAAAGCGAGCAGCCTTGCCTAATTAGAGCTGCCTTGCCTAATTAGAGCTGCCTTGCCTAATTAGAGCTGCCTTGCCTAATTAGAGCTGCCTTGTAATCTTGACCACTTCCTGTTTGCACTTTATATTGATTTTAGAAAAAATGCTACCACGTACGACTGTGAATTTTGGCCATCTTACTTAGTCCCCCTCCGCTCATCAGGTGCCGGGGATTTTTCCCATCGATGAAAAATAAAAGAGTTATTAGTGTTTAGAAAATGTTGAGATTCTCTCTCCTGTCAATCACGCCAAGAAGGCCACGCCCCTTCTGGTGGGACGGGGGAGGGACTATAAAACCGGAAGTGTGGGCGTGGCTCAGTCTCTGCAAGATGTGGGAGGGAGAGGTCACGACTCGCTGTCTTTAGTGGCCTTGCACCCAGCTTGAAATGGTATGAAACTGTACTTGAATTTGGTGCCCTTGCACCCTGCTTGAAATGGAATTTCAAGGAATAGCCGTGAGTCAACTGCGAGCCCACCAGCCGCGAGTGAGTGAGCTGCCAGCACAACAGGCTTGAGTTACTGTGTCACCAGCTCAAGAATCCATTCGGCCAATAATAATAATAATAATAATAATAATAATAATAATAATAACAATAATAATAATAATAATAATAATAATAATAATAATAATAATAATAATAATATTATTAATAATAATAATAATAATAATAATAATAATAATAATAATAATAATAATAATAATAATAATAATAATAATAAAAAAAATTATTTGTGGGCGCCTTTCAAAAGTCTCAAGGACACCGTACAGAAAATTAACAAGAGTAAAAAAACATATAATCGGAATAAAATAAATAATAAAGACATCACCAATACCGCGGTTTTGCGGCCCGGGGTGGTCGAAGCTGCCGCCCTCCAGCCCTTCAACGTTGAGACCCTTTTTCAGGCTGTAGAAGGATCTCGACCTGAAACATCAGCCATTCCTCTCTCCAGAGATGCTGCCTGCCCTGCTGAGTTACTCCAGCATTTTGTGTCCATCTATATGTCTTCATCTTTCACCCGTCTCTGACCCATCAATCAACTCTTCTCCCACACTGTCTCCCAAACGACATATAGGGAAAGGGGAAGGTTGGAGTTGGTTGACAGAATAGGTGTGATGATACTGAAGGCACCCAATTCTAGAGTCCTAGGCTTATGTTAAGACTTTAAGCGCTATCTGCTATAAATATTTACTAGTACCCTCAATTTAGGGAGTTTATACTGCATTGGCCTAAAGTTTAAAGAATAATTTTGGGCTTCTAAATAGCTTTCGCTGCTAATAATCACCATTTTGATCATTGGGAACCCCATCCCAACCACGAGGAGATGCTTCCAGCCAACAAAGCAGTTTAAACACAGTTATATTTTTAAATGAAGCACATTTAATTCTGGAGTAATTCCACAGAGGTTATAATTTATAAAGTATTTCCAAACACAAGTCTGGTACTTATAGCACTAGAAAAACATACCAATGAGTTGGAAAAAAAGTAATTATTCGAGTACAGAGGATAAGAGAGATTTTGTGTCTTTTCTCTGTAATCCAGCCTCCAATCTTCTAATATTTATATTGTTTGTTCTGCCAGTTGATATCATCTGCTTGTGCTGCTTTGCAACTATATTGATAAAGCAAAGTGGATGGCATGTCATTTAAGTCAATGGGGGACTAATCATAATGTTGATAAGGTCTGTGGACCTCACAGTTCCTGGTTACCAGTTATTGTAACAGAAGGGTAATACTCCATGGTCAGTATTGGTTCTGTTGATAATGTCAAGATGATGAGCAAAGCGTACTGGTCAGAAACTTCATCTAAGAACATTTATTTTAATAGAATGGCCACATTCAGCAATTGAATATCAGTTTTAATCAGGAATGATGTGGATAGCAGCCATTAATACAAATGAGAACCAATCTTCAGTCTAAAAAAAAGAGTTGTGCTCCCATTGTAAATATGCAACTCTATGGAACCATTTGCCCACACCTAAAATGTTGAATTTGGAACTCTATTTATTCACATCCAATAGTCCAGAGGTTTAACAGTATAACATTTCACTATACTTTGAGTGCAATGAGATTCGTTTGCCTTTTGTCTAAGTGATATTCTCTGGAATTTCTGCGTGATGTGCTGAATAAAGATCTGGTCCTTCTACAACTCCAGTCTCCATGTGGCTCATTCAAAGTCACACAGCCATTAGTTCTGTGAAACTATTCTGAATGCACTGCGCACAGATTCAGACCATTGGAGCAAATGTGCTGGAAAAGGGACTAAGTCCACTTCTTAAAATAAAAAAAAATTACAGCATAATAAACACCACGACCCGTTGTGTTTGTGTTGAATCTTCAAAGGGAAATCATGTTTAGTTCCATATCTTCCCCTGCAACTCGGCACAATTCCCATTAACAATTTCTTTAGTTACATTCCAGTTTTACACTATAATATCCATGCATCCGCTCACAACATGGACCAGTTGAAATGGGCTGAGCTGTTAAGCCCTTCACAGCTGGAAATTATTGTGGTCATTGGCTGCTGTTTACATAGTCTGCATGTCTGGTGCATGAAATAGCCAATTCCCACTGCAGCAGCCCATTTGGGAGCATCTAATACCAGAGCAATACATTAGGTTGCATTTAAAATAAGACTAATGATTACACTCGTGATTTGGGGTTCATATCTGCTGTGATGTTCATTTCAAGCACATCTGCCATTTTACAGTATTTGTCTTCTGGCCTACTTATCTGTTCAAATGCTTTCTCAAACTGTCTCACTCCTCTTTTAGAAGCAGCATCATGGACAGTGTTCCTCAACCAATTAATTATTTTGCATTTGTTAATGCTCTGTGAATGCTGACTTGAGCATATTTTAGCAGCATTGTGGGGAACTTATGTAAATGTTCTAATTAAAATTCTTTAAAAGGAACATGTAAGTTTAAAAGCCACATTACATGACACTGAAGGGCCTGTCCCATTTAGACGATTTTTTTGGCGACTGCCGTCGACAGTCACAGTCGTAGCAGATCACCGAAAAAACGACGACTGGACCCCCCCTACGACAATGTCTACGACAACCTACCTCCTAGTCAACGTCAAGCTACGGCTAGCTACCGACAACCGGCGACCCATTAGGACGTCCACCTATGATCACACCTACGACAACCTACGGCCACACAGGCGACAACCTACAACAACCGAAGTCAACCTAAGTCCACCCACGACAAGCTACGACAAGCTACGACCCTGTCGGCGACAACTGAAGACAATTCTATTGCTGGTGCCTGTCGCCAGTTGATGTAGGTTGAAATAGGTAGTCACCAATGGAATTCACCGAAGTCATCACCCGGCGACAACCTATGTCATCTGGCGACAACCTGCGTCATCCTGGCGACAACCTATGACAGTACCTACAACAGGAGAAGACAAACTACGTCAAGCCCACAGTTGCCAAAAGGTTTTGAACATTTCAAAATCCAGCGGCGACAAGAAAAAAGTTACAACTCTTTAGGCGACTTGTGGAGACAACTTAAGACCATACAGGCATCACCCCATGACCATGTGGCGACAGCCTAGTTGCCTGTAATCACCGGTAAAATCGCCTAAGTGGGTCAGGCCCTTCCGTGTCTTATAGAAACATAGAAAAAAGGTGCAGGAGTAGGCCATTCGGCCCTTCGAGCCTGCACCGCCATTCAATATGAACATGGCTGATCATCCAACTCAGAGCGAGGGACAGGAACTACTCAAAAGGAAGATGGCAGATCTCCTTCTCCAAAGATCATCTGTGATTCAGTTGAGTTTTCAGAACAAATTGCTGGTTTCATAGTCACTATCATTAATACTGGGTTATTTGGTTTGCTGGATTTAAAATTCCTTCTCGTTGCTCTGGAGTATTGACATGGAATTTTATATCATTAACTGACCATCACGGATATTGACCTCTCTGCCATTGAAGGGATGGGAAGCACACACTCAAGAAAAAGCGAACTTCATCAAAGACCCAAATCACCTTGGCCACGGCCTCATCTCGCTGCTGCCATTGGAAAGAATGTACAGGAGGCTGAAAACTGTTACCTCCAGGTTCAAGGACATATTTTCCCCCATCAACCATCAGTCTCGTGAACCATCTTCAAAATCCCTAAGTCAACCGCAATCACAACCCTACCTCTGTGGACTACCAAACTACTATGGACTTTGTCCGAGGTCAAGCTATGTATTTCCACTTGCACTATTGTTATCTGGTTCCTCGCTATAACCAATAATTTATTGAATTATTGTGTAATGTATGTTTATTTGTAGTGTTATTGTGTTAATGTGCCGGTAAAGCTGCAGCAAATAATAATTCCAGTTCTGTTGCATATAACAAACATTTTTGACTCTTGAGTAAAATAACCATTATGCTATTGTACCCACTAAAACATTAGAACTCTCCAATAGATCAGCTGGTGAGTGGATGGTGAGGTGGAAGTTGCATTGATGGTCCCACCCTTAACCTCTGATCTTGCATTGAGTGGTTGATCTATTGCACTGCTCTATTCTAATTGACAAAATATTGGATTTTAATCAAAATCAAACTATTTATCAGTATTATCACAGTGCCTGCATCCAAACCTACTGCACCCCCCCCCCCCCCCCCCCCCCTATTCCAGTCAGAAATGTTTCACTAAGAAAATTAAACTGTCAAGTTTTGTATTTTACAGTGTCATAGATTCATACAGCATGGAAACAGTCCCTTCGGCCCAACTTGCCACGCCGACTAACGTGCCCCATCTGCACTAGTTCCACCTGCCTGCATTTGGCCCTTATTCCTCCAAACCTTTCCTACTTATGTACTTGACCAAATGTTTCTTAAACATTGTGATAGTGCTGCCTCAACTACCTCCTCAGGCAACCCATTCCATATAACACCCACTCTTTGGGTAAAAATGTTGCCCCTCGGGTTCTTATTAAATCTTGCCCCATTTACCTTAAACCTGTAAGTTTTACTTTACGTAAATGATCAGGCCAACTTAAATCAAGAGGAGCACAGGTCTACTGCGCTAAATGGAATGGTTCAATCAGCAATTTAGCACATTTTCCTGGACACCGGTCATCCATCATCATTGCAGAGAGTCACGGGGAGTTGAGTGGCTGTGCCAAATGCTTTTGAACATACCAAGTAGTGACCCAGGAAGTAACCTCTCACCTTCACAAGGCTGTGATGACCTTGAGTCCAGCATTCTTTACGATGCAGCACAGGCAATCAGGCCTGGAATTTTTCAATAATTTCATGACGACAGAACGCTTTTAGCTATTGCCATGTCAGTGCAGAAACTTATTGTAATGGCCAATCACCCAGCCGGTATCATTGATCCACGATTGAGTATTTATCGTCAGATCTTTTACCTCAGTACTACTTTCCTTCACTAAACCCCACTTTGCTTAATCTCTCAAAATCAATTTCCGTCTTGAATATGCTCGCCACATGGGCAGAGAATTCCAAAGATTCACCACCTCCTCGGTGAAGAAATGTGCTCAACTCAGTCATGAACAGCAAATCCCTTGTTCTGAAACTCTGACACCTCAGCCAGATTTAAGCATCCAAACGCATCTATTCTTTCAAGTCTTGCATGAATTTTGTTTGTTTCCATGAGTTGACCTCTCATTTTTCTAAACTCTTGGGAGTATAAACTCAGTCTGCTTAATCTCCCCTCACTGGACAAACCCACCATCCCAGTGATCAATCTGGTAAACGTTCACTGCACTTCATCTATCGTAAGTAGGGAAATCAGACTTGTACACAATATTCCAGATGTGGTCTCACCAGGCCTGATATAATTGGAACAAGATGTCTCTACTTTTGTATTCAATTCCTCTGCCTTCCTACTTGCTTGCTGAACCAGAGGTTTGTGCATATATACACCAAGTTTTCCCTCTAAGCAGGAACATCTTTTAATTTCTCCCTATTTAAATCCTATTTAAATTTTATTTTTTCTCCCGATATATTTTTTACATTATATTCTGCCTGCCATGTCCTCGCCCATTGACTAAACCTGTCAATATCCTCCTGAAACTTCTCATCATTCACTTCGTAGCCCACACCGTCATCTAGCTTAGTGTCATCAGCAAAATGGGATATATTACACTTTATTTCCTCTTTCAAATCATTGACTTTGACTGAGGTTTCATTCCTGATTTCATGTGTGCACTGTTTCTGTTAGTATCTGGTTCACACATCTGTCATTAGATTAGAATTTCACGCAGACAAGGAAAGCTGTGTTAAATGTTCAGCATATGGCAGGATGTCTCGGCCTAAACTTCACTGATTGCATACAAGGAACTTTCTCCATTTGGTTCATTAATGCAGGATAAGTAGGGAATAATATTTTCGTGAAAGTTTTTTAGAGATGGGCCAATATATATGCAAAGGAGGAAGACTTATTTGCAACACTGTACACCAGCTAAATGCATGTTAGCTTTCTAAGCTATGTTGCAAACTTTGTTTCAGACAATATGACTATCCAGGCGGTCCATTGGAGTAACAAAGCAAACATGCATAGGTGCAGAATAAAGACCAAAATTATTGTAATAGCTCAGTAAATGGAGGAAGATATGTACGATGTAGGCAGTGGCAGACTGGCCAGAGTGTCAGCTTGCCCGATGGCAAGTGGGCCTCTGATGAAGTGGGCCCCCTATATCAAGTGGGTCCCTGATAAAGTGGGCTCCCTTTGTCTCCTGGCAACCAATATTTTTAGACCCAGTCTGCCACTGGATGTAGGCCTGGGTTGTGGGCCAAGGTGAGGTGGAACCTTGAGCAAAAATAAAGCACTGGAGGAACCCACTGAGTTATGCAGCTTTTGTGGAGAGAATTCTACAGATGATGTTTCGGGTCAGGACTTTTCTTTAGGCTGATGGATTAGGGAAAAGAAAGCCGGAAAAGAGAAGTTGGGGCAAATCTGATAAGCAATACAGGTGAGGAGGTTAATTGGCAGATGGGTGGAGATAGTGAGCGGCTGGAGGTGGAAAGGACACAAAATGTGTCGAGGGCAAGAAGAAGGGAAATGGTAAGAAGGGAAGGAGAGAAATTCAAAGCTAGAGAGAGGGATGTAGATAGAAGGGATTAGAAAGAATAAGATGTATAAAAGAGAACTGGTAGAAAAATGGGAAGGATTGGAACATCACCCTTATCTTTACCATGAATGTCCAGTCCCTTTACATCTCCATATTCCATCATGAAGGCCACAAGAAACTTTGGTTTTACCTTGAGCAGAGATCCAATCCATTCCCCTCATCTAACATTCTCCTCCACCTGTTAGAAACTGTCCTCACAATTAATAACCTTGTTCTTGACTCTCTGTTTCTCCAACTATCATGGATCCCAGCTATGCCTATCTTTTCATTGGTTACATTGAACACTCTTTGTTTCAAACATACCACAGCAACATTCCCCAACTTTTTCTCAGCTACATTGACAACTGCATTAGGGCTGTCCATTACACCTGTGCAGAACTCATTGGTTTCATCAACTTTAACACTAATTTCCACCTTGCCCTAAAATTCATTTGAACTATCACTGACACTCCATTTTCGATCTCTGTCTTCATCACAGGAGGCAGACTTTCTTCTAAGGTCTACAGCTAATATATTGACCCTCACAACTACCCAATTGATCCCCATCTGGTCTCTTGGAAGCACAATGTTTCTGTTTCCGCCGGAAGTGTTTTACACTTTAGGACATACGGGATGTCCTCCTTCTTCAGTAAATGCTTTTCCTCCTGATAAAAAAAATGATACAAAGTGATGGAGTAACTCAATGGGTCAGGCAGCTGGTGAACATGGAGAACATAGATAGGAGACTTTTCTTCAGACTGGTTGTGGTGGGAGGAGGAACAAAGCTGGAAGAGATGAGGGGCAGGACAAAGCCTGACAAGCAATAGGTGGATTTGGGTGAGGTGGGCATTGATGTGTAGATGGTTGGACAAAGACCAGAGATGAAAAGACAAAGGTGTGAGATAAAAGGACTGAAGAGTCGGAAATTGTGAAGCTAGAGCAAATAATGTATGTGGAAGGGGATGTGGAGGGGACCCGTAAGTAAGAGGGGACCCGTAAGGAAGGAGTGAAGAAGGGGCCTGTGGGTATTTTAGCTCCACTAAAATATTGAGAATTCAATGTTCTTACCATTAGGTTATAAGTTACAAGCAGAATATAAGATGCTGCTCCTCCAGTTTGCGTATGACATCACTCTGGCCATGGAGGAGGCCTGGGACAGAAAGGTCAGTATGGGAATGGGAAAGGACCTGAAATGGTTCGCAGATCTGGTCTTGTACAGGAGGCCACATCGCGAACAACGAGAACAGTAGACGAGGTTAGAGGAGGTGCATATATGGAAGGACTGTATCATATGGAAGGACTGTCAGGGTCCCTGGACAGATTCGAGGGTGGAGGTGTAGGGACAGGTGTTGCATCTCCTGTGGTTGCAAGGGAGAGACTACCTAGGGAAGGGAAGGTTTCGGGTGGAAAGATAGGTGAACCTAGGAGTTACAGAGAGAGCTGTCTCTGAAATACACAAAAAAGGGTGGGGATGGGAATATGTAACTGCTGGCGGTGTTATATGGGAAGTGAAGAAAGTGGCAAAGAATAATGTGTGGATGTGGAGGCTGATGGGTGAGAGATGAAGAGCAGGGGTACCCTGTCTTTGTTTCATCTGGGGGAAGGGAGAACGAGAGCGAGAACAGAACTACAGGACACAAAGGAGACTCAAGTGAGGGATCTAACAATGACAGTCAGAGTATATCATGGCTTCTAAAGGAAGAGATTATCTCGGATGTCCCAGAATGGAAAGCTTCATCCTGGGAGCAGATGTGGCGGAGACGGAGAAATTGAGAGTAGAAGATAGCATCTTTGAAAGAGGCACAGTGAGAGGAGGTCTCTGAGGCTGTGCTATTTGGTTCTAGACTCTCCCATTACTGGAAACTTGTTCCACATTCACTTTATCCAGGCCCTTCATTATTTGGTAGATTTCAATGAGATAACCTCTGATCCTTCTAAACTCCAGTGCGCACAGGCCTTGAGCAATCAAATGCTCTTCATACATTAACCAAATCACCCAAAAAACATCGCCTCAGCGCAGAAGGAGAAGAGGAGGGAAGAGACTGCAGCCCTAAGATTTTTGCCTCCATCACAGTGAGGAGATGTTGGGTGGACTCACTGTGATGGATGTTAATATGTGTTTATTGTTGTTTTTTATTGTATTGTATTGTATGTATGACTGCTTAAATTTCGTTCAGACTTCGGTCTGGATGACAATAAAAGGCTATTCTATTCTATTCTATTCTAATAAACCTCCGCTGGACCTTCTCCAATGTCAGCACATCTTTCCTCAGATTATGGGGCCCAAATCTGACCGCAATATTCCATATGTGGCCTCACCAACCCCTTATAAAGCATCAGCATTACATCCTTGCTTTTATATTCTTGTCCAATCGAAATTATCACCTCAAAATTACCATCTGCACCCATTTGCCAATCACCCCTCCTTACCTAAATGCATTTTTCACATGCCAGCTTTTGCCGCACCATGTGCCTCACCCCCCTTTACCAGCTTTCACCCCTCTTCTCCATCAGTCTAAAGAAGAGTCCTTGGCTTGAAGCAGCATCTGCCCATTGCCCTCTACAGATGTTGCCTGACCCACTCAAGCAGCATCTAATGAGGCAAAAGGTGATTTATCCCTCTCCGACAGTACTGTGAGAGCATCTTCCACATGATTCCAATCTTTCAAAAATGGTCTTCTCACGGAGTGAGTTGGTGAGCAGACATTTTCAAGAGGAGAGAAAACATCTTTGGAAATTCTGCGGGAGAGTTGAGAGAAAGAGTTGTTGAGATTTGAAAGGAGGGACATTTAAAAACCAGGCATTTGATTAATTCATACATTGCCACAGCTGCCAATAAAAAAGAGGTGAGGTTTCGCAGAGTGGCCTATTCTGGTTGCTACATCACAGGAAGTATATGGAGGCTTTGGAAAGGGTGCCAAGGAATTTTACCAGAATGATGCCGTGATTTAGGGGTATTAGCTACAGAGGAGGTTAGACAGACTTGGATTGTTTTCTCTGGGTTGCGAGGAGACCTGATAGAGGTACATAAAATGATGAGAGGCATAGATATGGGTCGTAGTTGAGGCAGATATGATATTGATCTTTAAAAGGCTTTTGGATAGGCACATGGGTATGCATATAACGGAGGGATATTGATTATGTGCAGGCAAATAAGACCTGATCTTAGCATCATATTCGACAGAGACATTGTGGGCCAAATGGCCTGTTCTTGTGCTGTACTCGTCTATTTTCTGTGCAAAAGGTAAAAGCTACATCCACGCTACAAAATGTGGAAGTAAGAATAAAAGGCTAGATAGTTTACTTTGCATGCCAATTAAATTGCTTATTAACATGTCTATATCAGTTGTATCAATCAGTGATGGTAATATTTGGCATTTTGAGTTTTAGATTGAAAGCGATTCATAAAGCTTGATACAATTAAATTAATAAAAATCCCAACTTCTGTAAAAAGACACAAGAAACTGGAATCTTGAGTAAAATACAAACTGTTGGAGGAACTCAATGGGTCAGGCAGCATTTGTGGAGGGAAATGGTAAGTTTTGGGTCGGGACCCTTCTTGAAGATGCTACCTGACCCGCAGAATTCCCCCAGCAGTCTTTATTTTTACCCAACTTCTCTTTGTTAGCCATCAAATTAATAACCTGACTGGCTGAAGTGGGATTGAAATTGTGAGAGATGTAACAGATGAAAATTAGCATATGTAGAAAGCAGAGATTTGCCAAGCTTATATAGTAAATGGATATGCATTACCACATGGTCTATCTTTTTAACTGTGGTATATCCACTAGTTGTGTGTGCAATGCTCTTAAATAAAGGATGGACTTCAATATGCTGCCAAGGTGTATGATTTTGAACCATGTGGAAGATAATATTGATTGTTCAGAGTACTAGATATGCATAGATAAAAATGTAACAAATTAATACTCCTGTGGAGAATTCCGCACTTCAAGGATGTGTATCAGATCCAACCATGTAGCTCAGTTACTTCACAAACATGATGTTGTAAAAAAAAACACTGGTGTCCAGGCCTTATTTACAATATACATTCCTGCCGAGTGAATATTTGCTGCATGGAATCAGTGAGCCGAAGGGCCTGTTTATATATTGTATCCCACTATGATGCTCCATGAAAAATTACTGTCAATCATAATTCCAAACCTTTACAATAGAGACAGCGTTCCATATTCCTTTTTCACAAACATTTGTTAATTCACTTTCTGAAGGTTAGAAATCCACAGAGCCATGCTAATCTGAACTAATTGTAAGAACATTCTGATTCTCTTACCTCATATCTACTTTTTGCTAAAACATGGCAATGGTACAAGAATAAAATTCAGTCTCTGGGCAGCTTACAAAAAAGGAATAGCTAAAAATAGAACACAACGTTTTGTGCATTAATTTGAAAATAATGTGGTTAAAGGATTGGTCAAACTAGCAAGACAGGTTATCAGTGAAGCATAAACTGAAATGCATCATGTGAGGAAGCAGAGCCTTGACAGAAAAAAAAAACCTAATAGGCTTGCAAACTGCCAAGCTTTATTTTGCCTGGGAAGCACAATATGGAAAGGATATCATCCAGTAAATCTTTCAAAAGACCCTCATTCTTCAGTTTTGTAAACAGCAAAGGTCCCTTACTGGCTGTTTCGAGACAGAGGCTGTCACCAGGCTGTCTGCTCACTGCTATCTACTCGGTGTGAGACAGGCTGGAATGCTATGAGGAAATATCCTATACCATAAACACCCTGTTACTGATAATTTCCTGTCATTGAAGAATCAAACACCAGGCCATTTAAAATAGTGTGGTTTACTGCTTTGTGACAAAAATTAGGACAGCTAAAACGTTTTTAATATGCTGTAAAACAGTTATCAAAGAACTAAGTTTTGTTGAACTAATGCAAATAATTAGACCCTTTACTGTGAAGGAAGAAACTGCATATGCTGGTTACACCAAACATAGACACAAAAAGCTGGAGTAACTCAGCGAGACAGGCAGTATCCGTGGACAGACAGAATGGGTGACATTTCAGGTCGAGACTCTTTTTCAGAATTGTATTTAATTGAAGAATAAAGCCTAAACCATCAAAAACTCACCTCAGCTGCATATCAACAAGATTGATTAATATATAACAAAATTAAACCATTAAACAAAAAAAAAAAACCTGTGTAGGATCTCAGTGGGTCAGGCAGCATCTGCAGAGGGAAATGTGCAGATGGTGTTTCGGGTCTGGACTTTCTAATCTGTCTGCAGAAGGGTACCAACCCAAAACGTTGTCTGTCCATGTCCCTCCATATCGTCTGCCTGACCCAAATCAAGGCAAGTTGAGTTTATTGTCATATTCACATGTACGGTGAGGTACAAGTATAATAGAAATCTTGCATGCTGCAAGGGAACCCCTCCCGTTCCTATACTGACCTTTCTGTCCAGAGCCTCCTCCATTGTCAGAGTGAGTCCAAGTGTAAATTGGAGGAACAGCACCTCATATTTTGCTTGGGCAGTTTACAACCCAGCAGTATGAATATTGATTTCTCCAACTTCAAGTAACCCTTACATCCCCTCTCTCTGTTTGTTATCACCTATCCCACAGCCAACAATAGACCACTGTGGGTTTCCACATGTCCTTGGTTATCATTGCTTTCTGCATATCTTCCATTCATTTGTCCTAACTACCATCTCTATCTTTCATTCTCCTTTCCCCTGATTCTCAGCCTGAAGAAGGCTCTTGTTGATGAATGAAGTAGGCTGCCGAGGAGCGAGGTGGTCAGTCGAGCACCGAGGATGGTAGTCGAGGAACGACGAAGGCCGTCGGATGCTCCCGGCATCTGCCATATAGCCATCCAAGCGAGGACCTAGTGGCAGGCGGCTAAAAAGAGGCCCGTAGTGGGTGATGGAGGTCAGACGAGCCGGCGGTAGGTGCTGGAGGTAAGTTAAGGATGCACCTCCGAGAACAAAGAGATATCCGACGAGGTAGAGCCACTGAGAGAACAAAGAGGGACTATTGTGGAGTAATAGTCTGGAAGAAGGGTCTCGACCCGAAACGTCACCCATTCCTTCTTTCCAGAGATGCTGCCTGTCCCGCTGAGTAACTCCAGCATTTTGTGTCTATGTACGATTTAAACCAGCATCTGCATTCTTTCCTGCACACTATTGTGGAGTATTTTTGTAACTCTGTCAGCGCCTTATATATGGCAACTCTTTGCATACTTTGTGTATGGAATGCAAAACAAAGAATTTCACTGTGACATGTCACACATGATAATAAAGTACCAATCAATCAATCAGTGCTTTTGTTTGTGAACTTGAATGTTAATGTTCCTCCACAGCCATCTCGTAGAGAATGTGGAACACTCTTACTACTGCATAGGAAATGGAGATATGATGGCAATTAGGACACATCATAACTGCTGCTAAAAGGAAAGGAAATAAAAAATCTGTTTGGGAAGTTTAAAGGCAAATTTGAGCAAATGAAAGGAAAAGAGCAAGTAAACCGCACAAGGTGATTTTTCCAACTGCCCAAAGATACGTTCTCATAAGCATGCTTTCAAGAATTTTAAAACTTATTGACTAAGTGGGACCCGTTGGGTCCCATTCTCATACAGGAGGCCTGGTCACCCCAACCCAATATTCCCCGGCCCCGGCTGCACTCACTGGCCATCGGCCACACTACCTCTTCGCCTCCCGGCCGCACTCACTCCCCGGCTCCCAGCTGCACTCACTCACCGGCTCCCAGCCACATGCATTCACTCACTCACCGGGTCCCGGCAGCACTCACTCCGCGGATCCCGGCCGCACCGGCTCCCGGCCGCACCAGCTCCCAGCCGCACTCACTCTCTATGTTTTCACACAGAGAGTGGTGGATCTCTGGAATTTTTTCACAAAGAGAGTGGTGGATCTCTGGAATTCTCTGCCACAGATTCTTTAGTAACTTGTCAGTTTCTTTGTTGAACTAACTTAAGGCGCATGTTGCAATCAAAAGCGCTTGAACAATTGGTTGGGAAGAAAGCCAAACTGTAAGAAAGACGACTGTGCCTTTCCTGGGTCGCCGCGCTGGGACTCCAGCATACTCCAGTATGCGGTTGGAGCGCCCACTCTGCAACGTTCCATCACACTTCAAAAGAAGTGTCTGGAGGAAGCCGCTGATTGGTGGAAGCGGACTAGAGGAAGCAGCTGATTGGGAGTAACCCCAGGTTTGTATTTCTGCTTTCTGTTCATACTTTTTAGTTAAGGGTTCAGTGAGTTAAGGGTACAGTGCTTTTTAGTTAAGGTACAGTTTAAAGGATTAAGATTTTTATAGTGGGAGTGAGTTGATTTATTTGGGGGTAAGCCATGTCAGTTGAGATCGGCCCCGTGGATTGCTCATCCTGCAAACTGCATCCTGCTCATTGCTCATCCTGCAACATGTGGGAGATCAGGGATATGGTGGGTGTCCCTGGTGACTACGTGTGCAGGAAGTGTGTCCAGCTGCAGCTCCTGGCAGACCGCATTGAACGGTTGGAGCTGCGGTTGGATTCATACTGGAGCATCCACGATGCTGAGAAAGTCGTGAATAGCATGTACAGTAAGTTGGCCACACCGCAGGTAAAGTTTAAATGGACAGTAAGGGAACGGGTTGCCACCAGCCAGCGTAACAGTAGGCAGGTAGTGCAGGGGGGCCCTGCGGTCATCTCCTTCCTAAACAAATATACCATTTTGGATACTGTTGGGGGAGATGGCTCATCAGGGGAAGGCAGCAGCAGCCAAGTTCATGGCACCGTTGGTGGCTCTGCGGCACAGGAGGGGAGGAAAAACCGTGGAAGGGCTACAGTAATAGGGGATTCAATTGAAAGGGGAATAGATAGGCGTTTCGGCGGCCGCCAACAAGACTCCAAGATGGTATGTTGCCTTCCTGGTGCAAGGGTCGAGGAGGAGGAGCCATCTTGGAGGAACGGCTGCTAACCAGCAGCCGTCCGTTAAACTCGCTTTTTAAAATGTTTTTTTAGTTAGTCCTGTCTCGTCCGTTTGGAGAAATTGACTTTTTAATGTGGTCGGTAGGGGGCAATTTTATTTCTAGGTCCCTACCTGGTCGGTGAGGCAGCTTTTTCTCCGGGCTGCCCGTCGACCCGTCCTCGCGGCCTACCAGCGGGCTTGGAGCGCCGTTTCCTGGCGGGGACCATCCAGCACCTCGGCCTCGGTGGCGGCACAGCGCTGGAGCGCTATCGTGGAGGGGAGCGGGCGATGCCTTGCCTGGGTCGCCGCGATTGATCAACGCGCTGGAGCTCCGGTGAGCTGTGACCGCCGTGTTCAACACCTCCGGGCTGCGGGTCTGCGGAGCGGAGCGGGCGGCGCCGATTTCAACATCGGGAGCCTGGGAGCTCCAAACCGGCGCGGCCTTGTCGGCTTCGGAAGCCGCAGTCTACAGCTTGGAGGCGACCGTTCCAGGTGGCCCTGCCGTTGAGTAGACTGTCCCGATGCCGGGGCAAGACCACCCGGTGAGAACGGCCAGGAACATCGGGCCTCCATAGAGGCAACTGCAGTGGCAGGCCTGACTTTGGGTGAACTTGGGGTTGGGGACTTGACATTGTGCCTTCCCCCACAGTGGTAACCGTTGTGGGGGGATGATTTTCTGTCTCTACGTAATCCTGTTAGTCTTTGTCCAAGATGGCTGCCGTGAAGGGAGAGTGGACGCTGGCGCGCTTTGGCTGCCGCTGCTCTCTCTTCACATTGTGTTTTTGATTTTCTGTTTTTGGACTGAATTCTGTTTTTAGTTTGTGTCTCTGTTATGTCTTTATTATTTATTTTACTCTGATTATATGTTTATATTCCTGTTAATCTATGTAAGGTGTCCTTGAGATGTCTGAAAGGCGCCCAACAAATAAAATGTATTATTATTATTAAGGGTCAGGGATGTTTCTGGCGGCTGCAGAACATTCTGGAGGGGGAGGGTGAACAGCCAGTTGTCGTGGTGCACATTGGCACCAACGATATAGGTAAAAAATGGGATAAGGTCCTACAAGGTGAATTTAGGATACTAGGAGATAAACTTAAAGTAGGACCTCAAAGGTAATAATCTCTGGATTACTACTAGTACCACGTGCTAGTCAGAGTAGGAATAGGAAGATATTTCAGATGAATACATGGCTTGAAAAATGGTGCAAGGGGGAGGGATTCAAATTTCTAGGACATTGGAACCAGTTCTGGGGGAGGTGGACCAGTACAAACAGGACGGTCTACACCTGGGCTGGAATGGAACCAATGTCCTTGGGGGAGTGTTTACTAGTGCTGTTGGGGAGAATTTAAACTAATGAGGCAGGGGGATGGGAGCATGAGCAGAGAGACAGAGAAGTGTAAAATGAGGGTAGAAGCAATAGATGGTAAGGTGAAAAGTAAAAACGGCAGGCAGACAAATCCAGGGCAAAAATCAAAAAGGGCCACTTTTCAACATAATTGTATAAGGTGTGACGGTGTTGTAAGAACAAGCCTGAAGGCTTTGTGTTTCAATGCAAGAAGCATTCGTAATAAGGTGGATGAGTTGAATGTGCAGATAATTATTGATGAACATGATATAGTTGGGATCACGGAGACATGGCTCCAGGGTGACCAAGGCTGGGAGCTGAACATCCAGGGATATTCAATATTCAGGAGGGATAGACAAAAAGGAAAAGGAGGTGCAGTAGCGGTGCTGGTCAGAGAGGGGATTAACGCAATAGAAAGGAAGGACATTACCTTGGAGGATGTGGAATCGATATGGGTAGAGCTGTGAAACACTAAGGGGCAGAAAACGCTAGTGGGAGTTGTATACAGGCCACCTAACATTAGTAGTGGAGTTGGGGTTGGCATCAAACAGGAAATTAGAAATGCGTGCGACAAAGGCAAAACAATTATAATGGGTGACTTCAATCTACATATAGATTGGGTGAATCAAATTGGCAGGGGTGCTGAGGAAGAGGATTTCTTGGAATGTATGCGGGATAGTTTTATAAACCAACATTTAGAGGAACCAACGAGAGAGCAGGCTATTCTAGACTGGGTATTGAGTAATGAGGAAGTGTTAGTTAGCAGTCTTGTTGTGCGTGGCCCCTTGGGCAAGAGTGACCATAATATGGTTGAGTTTTTGGATGGAGAGTGACATAGTTAATTCAGAAACAAAGGTTCTGAACTTAAAGAAAGGTAATTTTGTGGGCATGAGATGTGAATTGGCCAAGATAGACTGGCAATTGAGTCTTAAGGGGTTGACGGTGGATATGCAATGGAAGGCATTTAAAGACCGCATGGATGAACTACAACAATTGTTCATCCCAGTTTGGCAAAAGAATAAATCAGGGAAGATAGTTCATCTGTGGATAACAAGGGAAATCAGGGATAGTATCAAAACAAAAGATGAAGCATACAAATTAGCCAGAAAAAGCAGCCTACCAGAGGACTGGGAGAAATTCAGAATCCAGCAGAGGAGGACAAAGGGCTTAATTAGGAAAGGGAAAATAGATTATGAAAGAAAACTGGCAGGAAACATAAAAACTGACTGCAAAAGCTTTTATAGATATGTGAAGAGAAAAAGATTACTTAAAACAAATATAGGTCCCTTGCAGTCAGAAACAGGTGAATTGATCATGGGGAACAAGGACTTGGCAGACCAATTGAATAACTACTTTGGTTCTGTCTTCACTAAGGAAGACATAAATAATCTGCCGGAAATAGCAGGGGACTGTGGGTCAAATGAGATGGAGGAACTGAGTGAAATCCAGGTTCGTCGGGAAGTGATGTTAGGTAAATTGAATGGATTAAAGGCCGATAAATCCCCAGTGCCAGATAGGCTGCATCCCAGAGTGCTTAAGGAAGTAGCCCCAGAAATAGTGGATGCATTAGTGATAATTTGTCAAAACTCTTTAGATTCTGGAGTAGTTCCTGAGGATTGGAGGGTAGCTAATGTAACCCCATCTTTTAAAAGGGGAGGGAGAGAGAAAACGGGGAATTACAGACCCGTTGGTCTAACATTGGTAGTGGGGAAAATGCTAGAGTCAGTTATTAAAGATGGGATAGCAGCACATTTGGAAAGTGGTGAAATCATTGGACAAAGCAAGCATGGAATTATGAAAGGTAAATCATGTCTGATGAATCTTATAGAATTTTTCGAGGATGTAACTAGTAGAGTGGATAAGGGAGAACCAGTGGATGTGTTATATCTGGACTTTCAGAAGGCTTTCGACAAGTTCCCACATAAGAGATTAGTATACAAACTTAAAGCACACGGTATTGGGTGTTCAGTATTGATGTGGATAGAGAACTGGCTAGCAGACAGGAAGCAAAGAGTAGGAGTAAATGGGTCCTTTTCAGAATGGCAGGCAGTGACTAGTGGGGTACCGCAAGGCTCAGTGCTGGGATCCCAGCTATTTAAAATATATATTAATGATTTGGACGAGGGAATTGAATGCAACATCTCCAAGTTTGTAGATGACACGAAGCTGGGAGGCGGTGTGAGCTGTGAGGAGGATGCTGGGAGGCATGGTTTTCATCTGGATCCGGAAGTGGTGGTGCTGTTGACAGCTGCGGCTCACCTGCAGTCCGTCTGTTTTTACTTTTTTGTTGTTGTTTTCTTTTGTCTTGTTATAGTAAAATTTTATGTTTATTAGGTTGTGTATATGTGTGTGGGGGGGGTGTGAAACATGTTTTTCTGTCTCTTCCTTCAGGGGAATGCGCCTTTTCTTGTCGTTCTTCTCTGCCTCCGTCTGTGCTGAGGCCTAATGGCAGAGCTGGCGGCCTCCAACTGCGACCGACCTCGAGGCTCCGGAGGCAGAGTCAGCCAGGACTTACCAACGCGAGGCTGGCCGAATTCGGAGCTGAGGCGGCGTTCCAGCGTTCCGGTGGCGGTGGCCCGGCTTCGGGGCTGAGGCGGCATTCTGGCATTCCGGTGGCGGTGGCCAGGCTTCGGGGCTTCGGGGCTGAGGCGCCGTTCCGGCGTTGGCAACCTGAATTCGGGGCTCGGCCGCGGGCCTGTGGACGACATTGTCGGGAGCTCGCAGGTCCCAGGCTGGTGACCTGTTTTTCCGGAGCTCGCTCAACTACAGCTGCATCCGCTGGACTGGAGGGTGACAACTTCGGCAGCTTCGACCACCCCATGCCACGAAGCTTGAACCGGCCCGTTTGCGGAGCTCGGTTGAGCCGCGGGACTTACTCACCATCATCCGGCGGGGTCACAACAACGGAAGCCTGGATTGCCTCAGCGCAGAGGGAGAACAAGGAGGGAAGAGACAGAGACTTTAAAACTTTTGCCTCCATCACAGTAAGGAGTTGCCTGGTGGTGGATGTTAATTTGTGTTTATATGTATGTTTTGTTATTTATTATTATATGTACGACTGCAGGCAATGAAATTTCGTTCAGACCGAAAGGTCTGAATGACAATAAAGGAATCCAATCCAATCTAATCCAATCCAGGCTGCAGGGTGATGGATCGGTTGGGTGAGTGGGAAAATGCATGGCAGATGCAGTATAATGTGGATAAATGTGAGGTTATCCACTTCGGTGGCAAGAACAGGAAAGTAAACTATTATCTGAATGGCAGCCGATTAGGAAAAGGGGAGATGCAACGAGACCTGGGTGTCATGGTATACCAGTCATTGAAAGTAGGCATGCAGGTGCAGCAGGCAGTGAAGAAAGCGAATGGTATGTTAGCATTCATAGCAAAATGATTTGAGAATAGGAGCAGGGAGGTTCTACTGCAGTTGTACAGGGCCTTGGTGAGACCACAGCTGCAGTTTTGCGTACAGTTTTGGTCTCCAAATCTTAGGAAAGACATTCTTGCCATAGAGGGAGTACAGAGAAGGTTCACCAGACTGATTCCTGGGATGGCAGGACTTTCATATGAAGAAAGACTGGATAAACTCGGCTTGCACTCTCTGGAATTTAGGAGATTGAGGGGGGATCTTATAGAAACTTACAAAATTCTTAAGGGGTTAGACAGGCTAGATGCAGGAAGATTGTTCCCGATGTTGGGAATGTCCAGAACAAGGGGTCACAGTTTAAGGATAAGGGGGAAGTCTTTTAGGACCGAGATGAGAAAACATTTTTTCACACAGAGTGCTGAATCTGTGGAATTCTCTGCCACAGAAAGTAGTTGAGGCCAGTTGATTGGTTATATTTAAGAGGGAGTTAGATGTGGCCCTTGTGACTAAAGGGATTAGGGGGTATGGAGAGAAGGCAGGTACAGGATACTGAGTTGGATGATCAGGCATGATCATATTGAATGGCGGTGCAGGCTCGAAGGGCCGAATGGCCTACTCCTGCACCTAAAAATTATGTGAGAGCCCTGCAAGGTGTATAATATTTTTGATACAGTTAGAGGCCTTTCTTACATATGCTGTCACAACGCACTGTAGTCTCTGAACAACCCTTCAGTAATTTTCATTGCCCTCCATTTCGGAATAATAGTGTTTTAAGCCAATAACTCGACACTAGCACTGGCAATAAATAAATAAATAAATAAATAAATAAGCACAGCTTTCCAGCCCCTTATCTCATTGGCCACGCTCGGCTGCAAATCATGTCAATCTGGTGGGCCATCTTCCTCTAGTTGTGGGGGTGGGGGATTGGGAGGGGCCTCACAAGTGGAACAGCTTAGGGCCTTTCTTCATCTAAATCCGCCCCTGCCCACAGTCCCGTTTATATCAACGAGTCGATGGTGGAAACGGTCAAGAGCTTCAAATTCCTGTGCGTGCACATCTCTGAAGATCTCTCCTGGTCCGAGAACACTGATGCAATTATAAAGAAAGCACATCAGCGCCTCTACTTCCTGAGAAGATTCCGGAGAGTCGGTATGTCAAGGAGGACTCTCTCTAACTTCTACTGGTGCACAGTAGAGACCGGTTGCATCGTGGCTTGGTTCGGCAACTTGAGCGCCCAGGAGCGGAAAAGACTACAAAAGGTAGTAAACACTGCCCAGTCCATCATCGGCTCTGACCTCCCTCCCATCAAGGAAATCTATCGCAGCCGCTGCCTCAAAAAGGCTGGCAACATCATCAAGGACCCACACCATCCCAGCCACACATTCATCTCCCCGCTATCTTCAGGTAGAAGGTACAGGAGCCTGAAGACTGCAACGTCTAGGTTCAGGAATGGCTGCTTCCCCATAGCCGTCAGGCTATTAAACTCAGCTCAAACAAAACTCTGAACATTAATAGCCCATTATCTGTTTATTTGCACTTTATCCATTCTTGCCATAGAAGGTACAGAGAAGGTTCACCAGACTGATTCCTGGGAAGTCAGGACTTTCATATGAAGAAAGACTGGATAGACTCGGCTTGTACTCGCTAGAATTTAGGAGATTGAGGGGGGATCTTATAGAAACGTACAAAATTCTTAAGGGGTTGGACAGGCTAGATGCAGGAAGATTGTTCCCAATGTTGGGGAAGTCCAGGACAAGGGGTCACAGTTTGAGGATAGAGGGGAAATCCTTTAGGACCGAGATGAGAAAAACACAGAGAGTGGTGAATCTCTGGAACTCTCTGCCACAGAAGGTAGTTGAGGCCAGTTCATTGGCTGTATTTAAGAGGGAGTTAGATGTGGCCCTTGTGGATAAAGGGATCAGGGGGTATGGAGAGAAGGCAGGTACAAGATACTGAGTTGGATGATCAGCCATGATCATATTGAATGGCGGTGCAGGCTCGAAGGGCCGAATGGCCTACTCCTGCACCTATTTTCTATGTTTCTATGTTTCTATGTTTCTATCTGTTTATTTATCCATGTGTGTATATATTTATATAATGGTATATGGACACACTCTTCTGTATTCATGCCTACTATATTCTGTTGTGCTGAAGCAAAGCAAGAATTTCATTCACATGGTACATTCACATGTATCTGGGACACATGACAATAAACTCTCTTGAATCTCTTGAATCTTGAATCTTGAATTGAATCATCGATATTAACTATATTTTATTACCTATGATAATTAGCACTATAAACTCTTGGAGAAAAGGTCTACATTTTATACTTTCACAATATATTTTGAATTGATCATCTCAGTGGATGTCAGTGGTTGAAAACTGAGGCAACATTTTGGCAGATAATTATAACCACAAGTCCAAGAATTTGACACTGACACCATCCCTTGCTGGGCCCAGTTAAGCAGAGGTTTCATTTAGATTTGTTTTTTCCCCCTTCATGTCTGTTTGCCATTGGAACAAGTTATAATAGCAGTAAGGCTCATATTTTGAACTTTTACATTATTCATTGTTCTCTTAAATACTGTTCTTCATTAGATATTATTTGCATATTTTTGTTCTTTTTTTAAGAACCCAATTTTCGCACCTCAAGAAGAATTTGTTTTTAAAATATCTCAAAGCCTTCAATGAACCGGGCCAGCGGTTTCACGAGGACCACTGCCATCTCCTACTAAAAGAACCATGGCCAAGATTATTTGCTTGGATACCTCTTCAATTTGCCTGTTACAGTGATAACCACATTCATCATTATTGTTGAGGATCCATTTCATGTATGTACGTAGTGATTGTGCCACTTCATTTAGTTAACTGTTCAGGCAAGCAAGCTTCATGTCTCTAATGAAAGTCTGGATAAATCATCCAATATCCTATGTGGGTAAGAACATGATAGTGATGCCCATTTTGGCGTATTGTGCTGGCAAAGTGCAAGGTATTCCCATCAACCACTAATGACCCAGACTATTATAGACTAAATTAAAATGATTGCTTCCTTAAAGACCATTTGTTGGTGATTTCTCCATGCCATAATCCTAAATAACTATAATCTTCAGAAGAATGCCTTTTCTCCAATCTACAGGCTATGCATCTCACTTGGTTATAACTTATTGAATGCAACATAAGCAGAAAGAGCATATCTGTGAATTTACCCTTGCTTTCAAAGCAAAATGACATGACGTACTATGCCTGGAAATCCACCACTTAGATATTTCTCTGTGTTAGGAACACTGAACAATTTAACAAAAAAAGTATCCTCACCAGCCACCACACCTCCTGTCAGATTCTGTAGATAGGCAGAATCTTTTTCCCATGGTGGAATTGCCAAATATTAGAGGGCATAGCTTTAAAGTGAGTGGGGGAAAGTTAGAGGGAGATTTATAAGGCAAGCTGGTAGATGATCAGAACATGCTGTCAGGTGAGGTAGTGGCAATAGAAACAATGGCAATGCTTAAGAGGCTTTAAAACAGTCATATGAACAGATAGATGGAGGGATATGGATCACGTTGGCATGAGGGTTGGCACTGACATTGGGGCTGAAGGGCATCTCCCCATGCTGCACTGTTCTCTGTTCGATCTCAATAACAAGCCAAGCAACCTCACCAAACAGTTTACAGTGGTTCAGAGACAAGGCTCATCACCATTTCCTTGATGGCAACCAGAGATGGTGAATAAATGCATTTACACTACATCTTGCAAGTGAATTCAACTTGTGGTGATAAATATGGTGAGCAATTACTGAATGTGGTATAATCTCTTCAACTTCTTAATAGTTGTCTACTGTGAAATACAAGAGTTAGCATCAATTGTCAAGATTAATGCCATTAAATACTGGATTTGACCAACTAAATATTTGCATGTTTGTATGTTTATTGTATGTTTATTGTTTAAGTAATAGAGAACGAATTTCTAAATAATCAGTAAGAAATAGGGTTTGTTTCATAGTTAACTAATCAGTAACTAATTACTCATATTTTTTTCATTTAAGTATGAAAGTCAGCTTTGTACCTACATCTAAGTTTTGTACAACCCTTAAGGTGAATCAAATTCAATCTGAAAGCAATTGTAATGCAGAAGGAAGCAAATATTCATTTCCTTTCAATGTTAATTTATTCCTTGTTAATTCAATAGACACAATTTGACAATTAATTACTCGTGTTTTAAGAACAGGAGAAGCTTTTCTGGCTAGCAGCCATCTTTATGATGATAAGAATATTATTAATAGCTGTAATTGATGACTGTATGATAAAGGATAATCCAGTCATTCAGTTTAATTGACTGTTTAAATGTTTGTGAAATAAATTAATTGGAATTATGTCTGTGAATCTTTCAAACTGATTAAGATTTTATTTAAGGAAATATGGAAGAACATTTTGTTCTTCTTATTTTGTGTAACATATTTAAAACATTGTTTAATGGCTTGATTTCTTCTGTTTCATAAATATTTGCCTGTTGTTTAACTAATGGTGCAGTGGAAAAATTGGAAGGTCATTATTACATTTAAAATTCAGTCATTGTTGAAAATACTTTCAAAATTAACCAAATACTGCGGTTGCTTAAATGGGTGCAAAATAGTTATCGATATAGCTTAATTGAATATTAACTTCAGGTAAAATGAAAATATCCAGCGAAAACATCACAGAATAGTGTTAGTTTCCAGAGTTTTAGAATCTACTTTGCTGAACTCTTTAAATTTAGTGCATGGTCCTTTACACCACACAACTAATTGCTTCCCACTTTAGTTTGTTGGGAGTTACTGAAATAAGTCCAGCACTCATTCAGCCCTTTTCCTGCAGATGCATTTTGGCCCCCTTATGGTTCAATCATTCTGATCATTTCTGCCAATCAGTGGTAGCCAGTGCCATCTTCTTCGCTGCCATGTGCTGGTGCAGCAGGGCGAAGGCCGTGGATGCCAACAGGATTAGCAAGCTCATCAGGAAGGCTGGCTCTGTCCTGGGGGTGGAGTTGGATTCATGGGAGGTGGTCTTGGAGGGGGAGGATGCTCCTCAAACTTCAGAGCATCTTGGACAATACAGTTCACCTCATCCATGATCCACTGGTCAACCTGAGGAGTTCCTTCAGCAAAAGACTGCTTCCACCAAGATGCAGGACAGAACGCCACAGATCCTTCTTCCCTGTGGGTATCGAACTGTACAACTCCTCCCGTTTATGTCGTGGGGTAGACTGACTCCCCCCTCCCAATCTTTTTACATCCCCAATCCTTTCCACTCTTTCCACTCATCATGTTTCATTGATTTTGTGTTTTTCTGACTGTTGACAGATCAATTTCCCTCCTGGGATAAATAAAGTTATGTCGTATCGTATTGAATCATATCATACACCAGTTCATAACAAGCCTCAGATGGCAGATCCTAAGATCCTGCCCTTGACCATCCAAATGGCCCTCAGATGCAAATGGTCCTCAGATGATTAGCAATATTTAAAAAAAAAACCTGTTCAATTGCATTGAGCCAATAAAATAGTAAGTTAAATTTTAGTATGTTTACTTAAACCAACCTCCCACCCCCTTTGTAAAATAAGTTTAAATTAATAAAAAAATACCAACACTTACCTTTTCAGTTGAAGAATAGAGATGAAGGGACTGGATGTGCAGTACTTTGGGAACCTTTCTGCTGCCAGGTCCAGCCACAGGTCCAGCAGTGGAGGAGGAGAACTGGCCACCACTTCACCTCCCGCTTTCACATTACAATGTGCGAGAGAGGATGCCTGGAAGAAGCTGACCCACACATACAACTTCCTGCAGAAATACTGGCTGAAAAATCAGCACCTCTAGCCCAAGGTGTTGGCTGAAATGTGACTCCTTACAAACTTGTTTCACTTGTAATTTCCTGGGATGCAAGCAAGCCAATTGGAAAATATCAACTGGACCACCTTTTCAGGATCAGAATGTTTCTCTGATACATGCGAGGCTGGTGAAACTGAAAGGTTCCATCAGAACTATAAAGTGAGCAGACCATCTGATCATCCTGCTGTTGCAAGAATGTGATCAAGAGGAACACCCATTCTATTGGCTGTCGATGTGCCAGCAACGCAGGTAGAGTGTGACTTGAAAACATCTGTATTAATTCCCGCTTTCAACAGCATACACTCTATCCATCCTGAAATAGTCCACACTGACACTCTATTGTGAGACTTTTTATAACTATGAAGAAAACTTTTCCTTCATCTCGTAGGTTCTTAGTAACCTCAATGTACTTTTTCACATAATTAACACCCACAATCTCCTATCTGGTGGGTATGCTGCCAGCTCCAACTTGTACCCAACCGTGCCTGCTCTGCTTTATGAGCATTCACATAAAATGCTACCCTCTTGTCAGATATGACCAAGTTATTCAGCCGGAGATTGTGTAGAGACTGAGCACTTTGTGCTGAAATAAGTGCCATAAGCATGACTAACTTATGAGTAGCTCCTCCAACGTTAGAGATGCAGCTGTGCGAATTTGCATCAAAAATATAATACTGATTACACATTCCACACATCTTTGTATCTAAGCTTTAGAGGGTTCATATTAAAGACACCTCCCATAAACATTGTCACCAGTGCGTGAGAGATGATCATTTGTTGTCCCAATCCATGCACTAGATATGATCATAAGGCACTGCGAGCAGTGTTAATTGCGCTATAACTCAGTTGCTTCTCATAAAACCAAACCGAAAGAAACCCCCAAATCTCTACTACTACTGCTTTAAAGTAGGTCACGTGTCTCCTCACAAAACTTTACCCCTGTGATATGTGGGTAGCATACTGCTTTCTTATGCCATTTCGCCAAGCTGCAGTGATCACGTCAACTGTCCTGCTGGACAGTCCAATAAGCTCGAAGGGTCTCTTTATATCCTGCAAATTAATAAATCAATACGATTATGCAGTGGATGCGGTGCACAAGTGACAGGTTGAACTAACAACTGTTCGTGCCTGTGAGCAAATATAGGAGCTTCTTTCAGCAGACCTTTTTACAATGGAAACTATGGTTGAGTAGTCACAAGTAGTAATTTGGCACTACTATAATACCAGTTGGCTTGTCTTAAATTATCTTTTGGAGGCATCTTCGGATAGGGCAGAAAGACAAATTTCTTGACCTGGTGGATGTTTGTGTAACTGATGGATGTTTGTGTAAATTGTGTTGGTGTGTGTCTTTGTTCTTTTCTTGTTGTTTGACTGCAGAAACCAAATTTCGTTTGAACTTCATTTGAGGTTCAAATGACAAATAAACGGTATTGTATTGTATTGCATTGTATTGGTGTCTGCTTCAATTTCACGTGGCAGATGTGCAGCTGACACCCATATTTTCCTCTTATACACCGCGCCCAAATGGACTTTGCTAGTGCATCACATGTTTGAGACTTACAGCTACCCATGTGGTTAACATATGCTACTGCTGTTGTATTGTCCTGATGTAGCCTGATTTTCATATCATGGTCATTCCTACAATACGTTCTCAATGCCTGAAATGCTGCTAGCATTTCCAAATAGTTCTTGCCATATTTTATGGCCATATCTCAACTCATCCTCATTCTGCCTACCACCACAACTAGTATAGGTGTCAGTTACACCTCAGCCCTCACTTTGTAGTGTTATTGCGGGCTTACTAGGTACAATTAACCCTGTACCCTTGTGTGTGTTCAATCCCCCACTGGAATTCGGATATCAACTCTGTCATCAGCTTCGTACATCTATCAACATGTCCCATATTCAATTTTAGGGCAAGAACCTTCTCCAGATCCAGGCTTCTATAATGCATGGGCCCATAGCTGGGAAGGCAGCTACCAGCTTGCCTATCACCTTCGCAACCTGTCGTATAGTAGACTTCTCATTCTTAAGTAAGCCTGTTCATGCATCTACAAACTTCCATTTCTTATATGTAGGTGGGGTCACAGATCTATCAGAAGAGTTTATGAGAAAGCTTAGGTATGCTATAGTTTTTGTTGACTCAAGCCTGGGCTTTCCTGGAAGAATACCAAATCCTAGATCTTCTAGTAGTGTCTAGGTTGCTATATCAGCTACTTCTGTGTCATATATCGTCTTTCCTACGATGAGCGTGTCAACTATTTCCTGTGACTCTCATGTATTGGTATCGTAAAGAATGCATATTTGAGATCAATTGAGGCCACAAAGTAAACCTCAATAATCAGCAGTTTTGCTGAATGAAAAATCCATTCTAAAATGGCTATATTCCAAGCCTATGTTCATCTAACCAAATCAAGAATGATTCGGTATACTCCATCTTCCTTAGACATTGTGAAGATATTGGAAATATATTCATCTTGTTCATGGACAATCTCCTCAATCATATCCTTTTGTGTAATTTCACTACCTCTACTCGGATAGCTATATATTCCTCTTTAGACCGTTTGCACGGGAATTTGGGCTTTTCTCTGCGTGGACGAATCCGGTCGGACAGATCGTCAGATTTATAGTCATTTATGGCTAGTAAAATGAAAGGGCCAGTGGTTATCTTTCCCTACTTACTTTAGAACAGCCTCAATATACCTCTGACTTGAATATCCTCCGTACATTTCATGCATCTGTAGGAATAATACTCACCTACCTCAACAGGATTAATAATAATAATAATACATTTTATTTATGGGCGCCTTTCAAGAGTCTCAAGGACACCGTACAAAAATTTAGCAGGTAGAGGAAAAACATGTAAGGGGAATGAAATAAATAGTAGAGACATGACTAGTACACAAAGTAAAGACAGAATTCAATTCAAAACACAATATGAGGCAATTAATGCACAAATGAAAAGGGAGGGGGACGTGGGGCTAAGGATAGGCAGAGGTGAAGAGATGGGTCTTGAGGCGGGACTGGAAGATGGTGAGGGACACGGAATTGCGGATCAGTTGGGGGAGGGAGTTCCAGAGCCTGGGAGCTGCCCTGGAGAAGGCTCTGTCCCCAAAACTGCGGAGGTTGGACTTGTGGATGGAGAGGAGACCGGCTGATGTGGATCTGAGGGACCGTGAGGGTTGGTAGGGGGAGAGGAGGTCAGTGAGATATGGGGGGGCCAGATGGTGGAGGGGTTTGTAGGTGAGGATCAGGATTTTGTAGGTGATCCGGTGGGAGATGGGAAGCCAGTGAAGTTGTTTGAGGACTGGAGTGATGTGATGCCAGGATTTGGTGTGGGTGATGTCGGGCGGCTGCGTTCTGGACCAGTTGGAGTCGGTTGATGTAGGTGGAGCTGATGCCAAGGAGAAGTGAGTTGCAATAGTCCAGTCGGGAGGAGATGAAGGCATGGATGAGTCTTTCAGCAGCGGGAGGTGTGAGAGAGGGTCTGAGTTTGGCGATGTTGCGGAGATGAAAGAAGGAGGTTTTAATGACATGGCGGATGTGAGGCTCAAGGGAGAGGGTGGAATCAAAGATCACGCCAAGATTGCGGGCCTTGGGAGATGGGGAGACAGTGGTGCCGTCGATGGTGAGAGTGGGGTTATTGATTTTGCTGAGTGTGGCTTTGGAGTCGGATTAGGTGGTTGATTGACAGGATTAGGTGATTGATTGACAGGATTAGGTGGTTGATTGACAGCATCTGCTGACACTAATTTTTGTTCTGTCCCTTCCCTCTGGCTCTGACATCATGGCCTGCTGGGATTGAGACTGAGTGTGTGGCACGCGCTGTTTCCATGGTGAGCGCTGTGAATCTGCGCCTAAAAATTGCATCTGGCTCTCTTAGTTGTGTAGGCCTGGTGCTCCAACCAGCCTCAGTGTAACGGTTTCAGCCACTAACTTGGTAGGGATGATATCCTTGCACAGCAGTGCTAAGGTGTCTTGCTGCCCTTTTTTGGCACCAATACGCGCATACGCGAACAAAATACTGTAGGTGGTATGTACTTTTGTTAGGTTCCTAAACATGGGCTCAAAAAATTGATATGTTATTTGTGTCCCCTTCATGACCCCCGGCAAAGCCCCAAACGACCCCCATAGGGGGTCACAACCCCCACGTTAAGAACCACTGCTTTAGAACGTTGTGTTCCATCCACCGACCTCGCAAACACCAAAATCCCCCTTGTGAGAGCTCTCTAACCTCGCTGGAGTTTTAGATCTTAAAGTGCCTGTCCCACTTATGTGTTCTTGGCACGCAAATTACGCGAAGGTCGAGCGAAGGTCGGGCGCGATTACATGCGTACGCACAGCCGTCTGGAGCACGTGACGTCATTTGAAGATGGACACAAAGCTGGAGTAACTCAGCGGGACCGGCAGCATCTCTGGAGAGAAGGAATGGGTGACGTTTCATGTCGAGACTCTTTTTCAGTCTGAAAAGAAGGGTCTTGACCCGAAACGTCATCCATTGCTTCTCTCGAGAGATGCTGCCAGTTCCGCTGAGTTACTCCTGCATTTTGTGTCTATCTTCAATTTTCTTGGCCCCGCTCTGGGAGTAGGAGTGGGGGCGGATCCGGACCACAATGGCCGTGAGCCCCAGGCCGAGTTTGGTGATCGTTTGCCTGTTCTGCTGCTGTTGAAGGTGAGACGTTGCATTGCGCCAGGGTCTTGGGCTTATCCCACTTTGGCTGTCAGTTCCGCGACAGGCGTTGGCGCGCGAAGTTTTTGCTCACTGCAAGAATTTCGGAGCCCCGCGTGATGTCGGGACCGGCCCCGCTCAACTCCATACCCCTCCGCGCTTCTAAGTGGGACCGCCGCCACGCGGCCATGCGGTGCCCGTACGCCTCAAGCGACAACGAGGTCGCGTAATTTGCGAGCCAAGAACACGTAAGTGGGACAGGCCCTTTAGACTTTGTTTAGCTAATCAAAATATCCCAGATGGTGATGTTAACCTTCGGTACATCACAAGTCTGGCAGTTATCAGGATTAACATACGTTTCAGCCTAGTCCTGCATGTTCTCCTCATTCAGCTGGTGTGGTCAAGTATATAATGCTACTTGCCAGTTCTGCCTCTACTGGTTAACCTATCCCTGAGGGGATGGAAAATTTAGATCCCGAGTGCTGGCAGCTCTTTTATAATGGTGAGCTAAAAGGTATTATCCATTGGTTGAGGGAATCCTCATATTCCCAGCCCCTGAGCGGAAGATATCCCCAGATATCTGAATTGAACCGCTTTATCAGCGCAGTGCACCTCCCCATCACCAGCCTCTCACTCAGTTATCCCCACTCTTGTGAGTTGACTGATATCATCAATCTTAGATGTTGAGGCAGTGCCTACTGGCCAGTATAGTCCTTTTGGGCAGCCAGTTCCGACTTGCTCTTCCCCGAGCCTGGGGTTGACAAGCTGCTCTTTTTCGGAGATTTCGCAGAGGTTGCTGAGCAGACCTCCCTGCCAGCGTCTCCGAGCCCAGGTCGACAAGCTGCTCCTCTTTGGGGCTTTCGCGGAGGTTACTATGCAGGCTGCGCCTGTTCACGTCTCTGAGCCCCGCTTGACAAGCTGCTCCCTTTCGAAGCTTTAGCGGTCGTTGCTGTTCAGGTCGCGCCTGCCAGCTACTCCATGACCGGGGTGGGCCAAATGCTCCCTTTCGGAGCTTTAGCGGTGGTTGCTGTGCAGGCCGCGCTTGTCAGCATCTCCGAGCCCGCTGTTAGCGTCTCTGAGCTCAACAACAACGGCCACCGACCTCGCTCGTTGCCGTCATTCCCCGCTGAATTTTCAACGCACATCTTTTCTTGCTTCTTGGTTTGTCTATTTTTGGAATTCAAACCCACTTTGAAACTAGAAGCACCGTTCCTGCAAAAAAAACCTTACCTTCACCATTAAACTCTGAAGGAGCATTTCTGAATGCATCCGTATCTCGCGACATGTGACGATGTATTGACGCGCATGCGGACTGGCAGGCTCTTCACGTAGTCTCGTCAGGAGATTTCGAAATAAAATAGCTATTGTACCTGCAGAACTGCCTGAACTATTTGTTTGTTCAACAGAATGGAAGAGAAATAATCTGCTTAACCCACCCACGTGGATTCCCGAGAAGTTAGTTTAAACAAGGGATTTAGGTACCAAAGGCTCCAATACTCTCTCTGATGTGAACAAATGTGAATAAATTAGATTATTAGCGGCTTAACTGATAAAACAATAACATAACAAGTGAGAAAAGGAAAATAGAGGAGCCAGTTACATTCAGTTCTTCACCTCAGTGCTTTGGCTATATACCTTTAACTCTTTTCACAGTATTTATATATTGATTTTTTTAATGCTTTTATGCCCCACAGGAAAGATGTGGATATTTTGAATATTTTGTTTGCATGCTCAAGTATTGTATGATTTGACCGGATAGCATGCAAATTAAACTTTTCACTCTATGTGCAGGTGACAATATTAGAGAGGTACGTTGGCGCAGCGGTAGAGTTGCATCCTAACAGTGCCAGAGACCCGGGTTCAATCCTGACTATGGGTTCTGTCTGTACAGAGTTTGTACATTCATCCCGTGACCCGCATGGCTGTTCTCCGAGATTTTTGGTTTTCATCCACACTCCAAATACGTACAGGTTTGTAGGTTAATTGGCTTGGTATAAATGTAAAATTGTCCCTATAGCGTGTAGGATAGTGTTAATGTGCGGGATCGCTGGTCAGTGTGGACTCAGTGGGCCGAAGGGCCTGTGTCCATGTTGTATCTCTAAACTAAACTAACAAACCAATACCAATACCAATCATAGTGCAAAAGCCAAAATATGTTTAGCAACCATATAGTGCAAAGTCCATTGTGGTTCTGTTCGATGGTGGGGTGGACAATAAACATGTGGACCAGACAATGTATACCACTTTCTGCATCTCCCTTCATTCTTGATCTCACTAACTAGCTTTCCAGGTTGTGATGTGACGAGTCAGTATGCTCTCCAACACACACCTGTAAAGGTTTGACAGCGTATTCGCAAATATGCTGAATCTTCTTGAGTTTCTGAAGAAGTAGCAGTGTTGATGAAATTTTTTTGTGATCGTATCAATGTGCTGGGCACAGGGTAGATCATCAGAGATGCGTACGCCCAGGAACCTTCCACTAATCAAGACAGATCTATCCTCTGCTTTCTCTTCCTGAAGTCGACAATGAAATCCTTGGTCGTGTTAATATTGAGAACAAGGTTGCTAGTCTGGCAAAACTCAACCAGATTATTGATCTTCCTCCTGCATTCTGACTTATCGTACCTGTTATTCGTCCACCAACCATTATTGGTCGGTGGGGGCGCTGCGAGACGGCTGCCCTGCCAGCAGTGTGTTCGTTATTTCTACATTTTTTGTTTTTTTTAGTGTGTCCAAATGTTTGTTTTAGTGTCTCTCGGTGTGACTTGTGTGGGGTGGTGAGGGGGGGAAAGGGGGAGGAATGGGGGGGAACCGCTTTTGGTCACCACCTCCACGAAGAGGCGACTTTTTCCATGTCGCTTCCCTCGTGGCCTAACACCATGGATTGGAGCAGCCTTTCCTGGAGTCGAGCCCGGAGTTTCAGCAGCAGGCGCAGCGTGAACTTTTCATCATGGAGCGGGCAAGCTCTTGCCGGGGATCACCAAAAGGGAGTGCTCCGATCGCTGGCCCGCGGACTGTTACATCCTGAAGCCGCGATCTGCGGAGCTTCTAGCCGCAGGCGCGGCATCCGGAGCCTGGGATCCCTTGTCGGGGATCCCCGGAGAAGAGCTCTGACCGCGGCCCGCGGCCTATAACATCCTGAAGCCACGGTCTGCGGAGCTTCTAGCCACGGGCGCGGCATGGACTTACCATTCGGAGCCTGGAATCCCTCGCCGGGGATAGCCAGAGAAGAGCTCCGACCGCCGGCCTGCAGCCTGTGACATCCTGAAGCCGCGATCTCCAGTAAGAAAGCGCCAATTCGGGACCTCCAAGCCTCGGAGTGTGTTCGACCGTCCTGACGTCGGAGTTTCAACCATGCCGATGAGAGGGCCTGTACATCCGGCCATCTGTAGCGGCAACTGCGGAGGTTTAAGGCCCCGACCACGGGTGAACAAAGGAGGAGGATTGACTGAACTTTGTTGCCTTCCACCACAGTGAAGAATACTGTGGGGGATGTTTGTGTTCAATCTTATTGTGTATTGTGTGTTCTTTTTTAATTGTACAGCTGCTGGCAAAGTAATTTCACTGCACTTATATGTGTATGTGATGAATAAAATTGACTATTGACTATTGACTATTGACAATGACAGTATCATTGGTGAATTTAAAGATTGCATTGAACCTGCATCTCAGATTCAGATTCAGATTAAACTTTAATTTGTCATTGTCAGTGTACAATACAGAGACAACGAAATGCAGTTAGCATCTCCCTGGAAGAGCGACATAGAATATGATTTCAATAAAAAAATCTATTTACATGCATACAGTCATAGTGTTTTTCCCGTGGGAGGAGTGTCCGGGGGGGGGGGGGTGATGGGTGATTGGCAGTCACCGAGGTACAGTGTTGAGTAGTGTGACAGCCGCAGGGAAGAAGCTGTTCTTGGACCTGCTGGTCCGGCAACGGAGAGACCTGTAGCTCCTCCCGGATGGTAGGAGGGTAAACAGTCCATGGTTGGGGTGAGAGCAGTCCTTGGCGATGCTGAGCGCCCTTCGCAGACAACGCTTGCTTTGGACAGACTCAATGGAGGGGAGCGAGGAACCGGTGATGCGTTGGGCAATTTTCACCACCCTCTGCAGTGCTTTCCGGTCGGAGACAGAGCAGTTGCCATACCATACTGTGATACAGTTGGTAAGGATGCTCTCGATGGTGCAGCGGTAGAAGTTCATCAGAATCTGAGGAGGCAGATGGACCTTCTTCAGTCTCCTCAGGAAGAAGAGACGCTGGTGAGCCTTCTTGACCAGAGTTGAGGTATTGTGGGTCCAAGAGAGGTCATCGGAGATGTTGACCCCCAGGAACCTGAAGCTGGAAACACGTTCCACCTCCGTTCTGTTAATGTGGATGGGGGTGTGCGTGCCACCCCTAGACTTACTGAAGTCTACAATGAGCTCCTTGGTCTTCTTGGAGTTAAGGGCCAGGTTGTTGTCAGCGCACCATGCTGCTAGGAGCTGGACCACATAGTCATGGGTATAGAAAAAGTAGAGCAGGGATGGAGCTCACAACCCAGATGCCACTGTGTTGATACTCAATGATAAGGGTGTGTTTTAGTTTGAGGACCTCGGACTGTAGCAGTGAGAGGCAAAGATGTCTGTGAATCAGTTGCTGGTTTTGAAAATACAGCCAGCTATACGTCTGGGCTGGATGTTGTAGGAGGATTCATCCTCATGAAGGATCTTCTGAATTCAGCCTGAGAAAGGGATCGTTTTCGGGGACTGTTGCGGCTCCGTGAAGGTACAGTTTGAGGTACATTTTGAAGGTACGTATAGAGCATTGATCTCATCTTGGATGCACCGCTGTTATTTAAGCTACTAGGTTTCACCTTGTCAGAAGTGATGCTGCCCCATCACAGTTGCTGAGTACCCGTCTGACCCTTCAGAATTTATCTTCAGCAATTTGCTAAAATAAGAACAGCTGATTTGATGTATATTCTAAAGATGACCATACCTGACTCAAAAAGGCTTGCATTGTTTAACATCAACAAAATCCCTGGTTCAAAGTACAGCAGTAATGAACACACGTCTTTGAGCACAGTTAAATTAAATGCATTTCAAACACTTGCTGTGTGCTAATTAATTCCTCAGAGTTCCTTTCATTACAAGCTAATCAGACCAAGTTTTTTTGTAATTATAATTGTTAGCATGTTCCCCAGCTGCACCTCAATCAGCTTGCCAAAGATAAGCTGATTTTATTTATTTTTTGTTGTAGTGGAAATTGTTGAAATTTGATTATGACAAAATGAACTTCTAATCAGCTAAATGAAGATATAACTGGGTTCATAAGTTCACAGACAAATGTTTTCACTAATCATGATTCATATTTATTTCTGTCTAGAAATGTAGATGGACAGCTATGCTGAGATCCAAATATGATGTAAAATTAAAACCAATTTCACGTCTTATTTGATTGCAGTAGCAGAAATAAACAGGATAGTAAAATATTTCATTAACCCATATAATAGGAAGATTAAACGAGAACTTACCAGTTTGAAGTTTGATCTTTATTTTATGAGGAGTTACGATGAAGGATTACGTGAAGAAGCCCACCAGCCCACATGCACGTCAACCTTCAAAGCAACTGTGTGAATTCACAGATAACAGTTGTTGAACTGATTATAGAAAGATTCGAGAAACTAGAACTACCACATGACCTTTATGAGAAGAGGGTTGGGGGCGGAGGGCACGTAATCCCTCATCGTAACTCCTCATAAAATAAAGATCAAACTTCAAACTGGTAAGTTCTCATTTAATTTTCCTATTTTACTTCGGAGTCACGTGAGTGACTACGTGAAGATTTCAAAGCTCTGTGATTTCATGCCGCGAACATGACTTCATGCCACACACTGCATCATTTGACCAGAGATGATTGAAAATTAATAATGCATTCAGACATGACATAGATTTAAAACATGCTGATGCTTTTAATAAACAAATGATATATAAAAATAATAGTGACCCCTCATATCCGGGAGTAAACTATAGAACAGAATCTAAAATTGAGTAGGCAAACAACCCCGGCCTGGCAATGGGTTTATTATAAAAATGTTGGAATGTTCGCTCGTTCAACCATCCTGCAGTCACCAGGGTGTGGTCCAGCGGAACCTCCATAACCCTCGCTGCTGATGTTGTTGCAGCCCTGGTGGAGTGAGATTTAAAAACAACAGTGTCCACTCCTGCACAAGTCAATACACATCTTAACCACCTGGAGATGGTCTGCACTGATACCCTCTTGTGTGTTTTTTTATAACTAACAAACATTGCCAGTTCAGTGCCTCTAAGGTTCTTTGTGGCCTTAAAATACGTATACGTATATGTGTGACCACACACAATCAAAGGTCCATAGGGTATGCCATAAACTCCAGTTTTATGCCTGCCACCCCTGGTCTGCTCTGCTTGACTAGCTCATGAACATAAAATGTTATTTTATTGGTAGATGTAACCATTCTGTCCAGCTGTAGCTTATGCAATGACTGGACCCGTTGCGCTGAAACCAGCGCCATGATCATAACCACTTTATAAGTGAGCTTGACCAAAGACAAGGATGTAGCTGGAGCCCACTGGCGAAGCAGCGTTAGTACAATGTTAACATCCCATATCTCCGTGTATTTGGGCCTGGGGGGGATTAGTGTTATAGATACCCGTCATGAATCTGGATATCAGTGGGTGAGACCCGACAGAGTGGTGTCCCGATCCCAGCAACAAGTATGACGACATGACACTCTTGGCACAATTAATATCACTATAACTCAATCTCTCGTCAAAGAACAGTTTTGAGAGAAATTCCAAGACATCAGTCATACGTGCGTGTCATACGTTATGTTGGACTGCAAACAGAACACCTCCCATCTCTTGATGTAAGAGATGTACTGCTTCTTGGTGCTATCCCTCCAAGCCGCAGTGATCACGTCCACAGTTCGATCGGAAAATCTGAGTCCCAGGAAAGGTCTTCTTAAAGTCTGCAAATCAAGAAATTATTCGATCATGCAGTGAATGGACTTCCCGAGTCATGGGATGAACCAGCAAATTTTTGCGTTTGGAAATAACCATATATGTGTAGCCCTGTGTAACTTCATATCCATGACTATTGCATTATTTTTTTTTATTAAGAGATTTATATAAGTTTTGCTGTGAATATGTGTGTTGATGTCATTAGCTGGTTCACATTGATATGCACTACTGCCCCTTTAAATAGTTTTCTGCAGTGTACTTGGTGAACATGTGTGGTAAACAGCATACAACCTATGTGGATGGATTTAAATGCATTTGATTTGTTGTTAATGAGTTAGATCATTTTTCCTGTGTGGTGATTGGTTTGGGGGCGGGAGCTGGGGATTGTGGTTAATCGGTGAACAGAAGAAGGCCAGAAGAAGTCCCGGGTGGAGCAGAGAGAAATAAAAAGAACAGAGACTGAGAAAAAGAAGTTTTGACTGTCCTACTCGGTCAGTAAACAGTTTACATAGAAACATAGAAACATAGAAATTAGGTGCAGGAGTAGGCCATTCGGCCCTTCGAGCCTGCACCGCCATTCAATATGATCATGGCTGATCATCCAACTCAGTATCCCGTACCTGCCTTCTCTCCATACCCTCTGATCCCCTTAGCCACAAGGGCCACATCTAACTCCCTCTTAAATATAGCCAATGAACTGGCCTCGACTACCCTCTGTGGCAGGGAGTTCCAGAGATTCACCACTCTCTGTGTGAAAAAAGTTCTTCTCATCTCGGTTTTAAAGGATTTCCCCCTTATCCTTAAGCTGTGACCCCTTGTCCTGGACTTCCCCAACATCGGGAGCAATCTTCCTGCATCTAGCCTGTCCAACCCCTTAAGAATTTTGTAAGTTTCTATAAGATCCCCTCTCAATCTCCTAAATTCTAGAGAGTATAAACCAAGTCTATCCAGTCTTTCTTCATAAGACAGTCCTGACATCCCAGGAATCAGTCTGGTGAACCTTCTCTGCACTCCCTCTATAGCAATAATGTCCTTCCTCAGATTTGGAGACCAAAACTGTACGCAATACTCCAGGTGTGGTCTCACCAAGACCCTGTACAACTGCAGTAGAACCTCCCTGCTCCTATACTCAAATCCTTTTGCTATGAAAGCTAACATACCATTCGCTTTCTTCACTGCCTGCTGCACCTGCATGCCCACTTTCAATGACTGGTGTACCATGACACCCAGGTCTCGCTGCATCTCCCCTTTTCCTAGTCGGCCACCATTTAGATAATAGTCTGCTTTCCTGTTTTTGCCACCAAAATGGATAACCTCACATTTATCCACATTATACTGCATCTGCCAAACATTTGCCCACTCACCCAGCCTATCCAAGTCACCTTGCAGTCTCCTAGCATCCTCCTCACAGCTAACACTGCCCCCCAGCTTAGTGTCATCCGCAAACTTGGAGATATTGCCTTCAATTCCCTCATCCAGATCATTAATATATATTGTAAATAGCTGGGGTCCCAGCACTGAGCCTTGCGGTACCCCACTAGTCACTGCCTGCCATTGTGAAAAGGACCCGTTTACTCCTACTCTTTGCTTCCTGTTTGCCAGCCAGTTCTCTATCCACATCAATACTGAACCCCCAATGCCGTGTGCTTTAAGTTTGTAAACTAATCTCTTATGTGGAACCTTGTCGAAAGCCTTCTGGAAGTCCAGATACACCACATCCACTGGTTCTCCCCTATCCACACTACTAGTTACATCCTCGAAAAATTCTATAAGATTCGTCAGACATGATTTACCTTTTGTAAATCCATGCTGCCTTTGTCCAATGATTTCACCACTTTCCAAATGTGCTGCTATCCCATCTTTAATAACTGACTCTAGCAGTTTCCCCACTACCGATGTTAGACTAACTGGTCTGTAATTCCCCGTTTTCTCTCTCCCTCCCTTCTTAAAAAGTGGGGTTACGTTTGCTACCCGCCAATCCTCAGGAACTACTCCAGAATCTAAAGAGTTTTGAAAGATTATTACTAATGCATCCACTATTTCTGGAGCTACTTCCTTAAGTACTCTGGGATGCAGCCTATCTGGCCCTGGGGATTTATCGGCCTTTAATCCATTTAATTTACCCAACACCACTTCCCGGCTAACCTGGATTTCACTCAATTCCTCCAACTCCTTTGACCCGCGGTTCCCTGCTATTTCCGGCAGATTATTTATGTCTTCCTTAGTGAAGACGGAACCAAAGTAGTTATTCAATTGGTCCGCCATATCCTTGTTCCCCATGATCAACTCACCCGTTTCTGACTGCAAGGGACCTACATTTGTTTTAACTAATCTCTTTCTTTTCACATATCTATAAAAACTTTTGCAGTCAGTTTTTATGTCCCCTGCCAGTTTTCTTTCATAATCTATTTTTCCTTTCCTAATTAAGCCCTTTGTCCTCCTCTGCTGGTCTCTGAATTTCTCCCAGTCCTCCGGAATGCTGCTTTTTCTGGCTAATTTGTACGCATCATCCTTCGCTTTGATACTATCCCTGATTTCCCTTGTTATCCACGGATGCACTACCTTCCCTGATTTATTCTTTTGCCAAACTGGGATGAACAATTTTTGTAGTTCATCCATGCAGTCTTTAAATGTCTTCCATTGCATATCCACCGTCAACCCTTTTAGAATTAATTGCCAGTCAATCTTGGCCAATTCACGTCTCATACCCTCAAAGTTACCTTTCTTTAAGTTCAGAACCATTGTTTCTGAATTAACAATGTCACTCTCCATCCTAATGAAGAACTCAACCATATTATGGTCACTCTTGCCCAAGGGGGCACGTACAACAAGACTGCTAACTAACCCTTCCTCATTACTCAATACCCAGTCTAAAATAGCCTGCTCTCTCGTTGGTTCCTCTACATGTTGATTTAGATAACTATCCCGCATACATTCCAAAAAATCCTCTTCCTCAGCACCCCTGCCAATTTGATTCACCCAATCTATATGTAGATTGAAGTCACCCATTATAACGGTTTTGCCTTTGTCATCTTAAACATCTTTAAACATCTTTCCTCGCGGTGAGGTAAGATAAAGACTTTTACAGATAACGTGGTTATTGGACTGTGAGCTGCAGCGGCTTGCTGAGCTCAAAGACTTTTCCTCTGCCGCTGCCTTCCGTCATTAGCGTAGTTAGCCGTAGCCTAGCTGCTACCCCTTCAGCTCGGAGGTGTGGATTAAAGACTGTCGCTGTTTGGACTTTGTGATTACGGGGAGAGTGAGAGCAGCGGTTAGCTGAGCCCTGGAGACAACGAGGGAGAAGGAAGATTTCTGCCACATGGGGTCCTCTCTGGTCAGCCAACTCGCCACCAACTCGCCATTCGCCTGCCAGCCGTCATCACCAGCAACGTGCCTTTCGCCCGCCATCTTGTGAGCTTCTGCACTGTGCACTTGTCGGCTTCAACTGTATTTGGCCGCGATGCTCTCCAGCTTCGACCAGGCTTGCAACGTGGGGTTATTCTTGTTTTGTTTTTCATGTTGCCGGCTTGTGTGAGTGAGTGTGTGGGCCCACATAGCAATTAATACTTAAAGGTACTATAAAAGATTGATTTATTGAGTGGTGTTGTTTGAATATCTGTGTGAGAAACACCAGTAAAACACCATATTTTGGTTATTGATATTTTATTTTTTATTTCCCTGACCAACATATTTTTTATTTAAATTAATAGAATAAATGTGAAGGTAATTCATTGGAACATAGTTGTCAGTTGATTTATTTTAACTGTTTCTACAGTAAGGTATACCATTTAATATTGAAATTAAAGGTGCCCTATTGTCCAAATTAAAAGAGTGCATAAATACTTAAATTAAGGGTTAACTAACACCTATAAGGGAATTAAAGTTTACGGACCTGGGGCGCAGCTCATGTAGAGGGCAAAGAAGCACTACATATGGTTCTGTTATCATTCCCAATATTAGTGGGAACCATGGCTGTGTAGGCCAGTCAGGCACTACCAAAATGCCTGAAGTGGAATCTTGCTGGATGTTTTGCAAGCACCGACTGATGAGGCAAAATGGAGAGAATGCATAAAAGAACATTCCTCCCCAGTGTAGCGAGAATGCATCTATTGCCACTGCCCCTGGGTCTGGCTCCCATGCAATATACTTTGGTAACTGGTGATTGAGTTTAGATGCAAACAAATCGATATCCGGTGTTCCATACCGAGCAACAATGTCGTTAAACACTTTATGATCCAACATCCATTCTGTGTTGTCATTAAATTTTCGTGACCTGGTGTCCGCTACTATATTAAACCTACCCGGCAAGTAGGTAGCAGAAATCCAAATGCTTCTTTCGATACACGAGTGCCAAATAAGGTTAGCTAATTTATCACAGGATACTGACTTGATTCCACCCATGTGATTAATATATGCCACCGCTGTAGTGTTGTCAATCGGTAGTTGAACATGCAGATGACGCATATTCCCACAATAAGCTTTCAACCCATAGAGTGCCCCCAGCATCTCTAGGTAGTTAAGACCATGTAACTGAAGAATTGATGACTCATGCACATTCCATCTGCCAAAGCAACTAGAGATGGCATTAGTAGCTCCCCATCCTTGAGCACTAGCATCAGTTTGTAATATTACTGAAGGTTTGCTGACCAAAATGTTACAGGAGCAACGCCGAATATTGGTCGTCCACCATTGTAACTCTGATATAGCTTCAGCTGGTAACCGCATAAGTCTGTTAAAATGGCCTAAATGGTATTTGAGTGCTTGCTCCTTTGCACGTTGTAAATTTTGATAATGCAAAGGCCCAAATTGTGCAGCTGGAAAAACAGCCACTAATTTGCCAATTACACTGGCTACTTGTCAAATAGATGGTTGCTCCATAACAACAAGGTTGTTACAGGCTTCTATTAATTCTAATCTCTTGCCCCAGGGCAGAATCACATACATATTAATAGAATTAATGGTAAATCCCAAATAATCAATAACTGTAGTTGGTATCAACTTGGATTTAACTGGATGGATGAGAAACCCCAATTTGTCAAATGTGTGTTTTGTGGCTGAAACAGCTAATTTAGGTAATTTCAGTGTTTCCCTGTGATTAGGATATCATCCAAGTATGCCATAACAATGTGATTTTGAGCTCTAAGTAGCCCAAGCACTGGTTTCAATAATTTGGTAAATAATCTGGGGGCTGAAGTTAACCCATTAGGCAATGTTTTAAAACTGCCACAGTTGCCCCATCCAGCAAAACTTCAAATATCTCCGGTGATCCCTGTGAATGGGTACCGAATAGTATGCATCTTTGAGATTGATGCATGCCATAAAGCATCCTTTGGAAATCAGTTGTTTGGCAGTAATGAAGTTTTCCATTTTAAAATGTCTATACTGCACATGAGAGATAAGTTGAGTTAAATCAAGGATGATTCAGCACCCTCCATCTTTCTTTTGTCTGGTAAATATATTAGAAACGAATTGGTGATGTTCATGACTCGTCTTCTCGATTTCCCCTTTTGTGTATAATGTGTGAATTTCAGCTTGTATATTCAAATCTTCCTGTTGCGAATGAACAAATGTCCGGCTTGGTGTATGCTGTGTGGGTGGCAATGAATTGGGAAGGAATTCAATTTGGAACCCTTGTGGGAGCCAGACCCTTGTGTACTGTGCAGTATAAACGGATCTGATGTTATCCAACGCCATTCATTCAAAAACAAGTGTAATCTACCACCAACTTGTAACCATTCCACACACCCCATGTTTTGGAAAGAACCACACCCCATGTTCTGGAAAGAACCAGACCCGCCTACCTCCATGGTTACCGGTGGTTTAAGGTAGGCCCAAAGACCCCTGATGCAGGTTCTATTTCCGCCCCCGAGGTTTGGGGGGTAGGGTTGCTGGAGTGCGCGGATTGCGCATCTTCCACGAGGGCCGGCCTGGGCCTTGGCCTAAAAAAGACCTTTGCCCAGAGAATTCACCTTTTGAGCTGCCACCAGCTTCAGCGAACCTCTTACCGCTGATGGAAGCGTAGGGGTGCTGCCGCCGAAATGGTGTAGCTTTGCTAGTCATTGGAGCTTTGATCAGCCCGACAGCATTTGCTTCTTCATCCACCTGTTTCGATAGATCTTCTCCGAACAGAAGATTCGGCGGCTGAACATTGCTGGCTCTGCACAATCCCGCAAATTTGAGGTTGAAGGCAGGTTGGATGGCGTTCTTCCGAAAACAGTATATTTTGAAATGTGCGTTGCACATCAACGCCATGGCATCCTGCTGTATGTCTGATAAGGGTCCCCATCCACCGACCTGGCGAATGCCGTGATGCCTGAAGCCAGCAATTTTAGGATTTTTTGGAGCTTCATCTCCTGGGCTTTGATGCCCCCTCCAATATATCCCCAGATAGAGCTGTTCATAGCCGGCACGGTGAGTGAAGCACAATTTCCAGGTGTGTGGTACTTTGCAATTGTTTCCACCATCACCTGTTCCTGCAGCTGGTGCGATCTGAGGTAATTTATGCTCACAGATAGTTCCTCTTGCAGTGGCTCCCCTGTTTACGAGGGTATCGCAAATTTTGATGCCATGGCAGGTAGTTCTTGTGCCTCACGTATGTCGTGCATTCTGGTATGTTCCCCGGACATACCTCCAAATTCAGAGTCAGTCCAGAACTGACCCCATACGCTCCCCTCCTCAGAGAGGGAGACATTATGCAGCCCTGGACCAGGCGCTGCTGCGGGTCACCTCGGGGGCCCGCGCTGATATAACTCACGGAACATATCACGATGGAGCATCCTTTCCATAAGGTGCTTCATCCGGGATAAACGCCCGAAGACGCTATCCATTGTAGGGGGCGAATCCTCCTGGCCTGACTCGTCTGAGTAAACAGGCCTATCAGACTTCTTCTTGGCTTTCCCCCCTTTCGGGGTTGCCAAGGTGCTTTGGACAGGCACCAAGTCTGAAGTCACTGACCGCACCGTCAGCGACTCGGATGGCGAAGCCGATGGCCGCCGGCTACCCGCACTCCGTAGCCGATTTTCCCGCGGCCCGTCTGGACTTCGCCCTAGATTTCTCCATGATTAGTTCGAACTTGAACGCTGTAACAAGATTTTTAACGAACAAAACTACCTCAGAATAAGTTTAAAACTTACCTGTAGGGCTTTTAAACTTACCGCTGGAGGAGCGACGCACCTCCCAGCAAGTCATGCGCCATGCGTTAGACGTATTGACGTGCATGCGGGCTGGCGGGCTTCTTCACGTAGTCACTCACGTGACTCCGAAGTAAAATGGTTAATAAATATAACTCCAAAATTTTGGAAAAAGTTATATAAAGGACTATAAGGTGCTGATATAACACCTTTCAAGACTTGGTTACTCCAAATTACTTCCATTCCTCCCTTTGGTCACTATATTAATCCATTCACAGCCTTGGCAGATGGTTTGACCCTTTAGCTTCATATCGTCTTCATCACCCCAAGATTATTTCCTTCCACCTCCAAAACCATTACACTGTTTATCCTCTGCACCAACTTTTCTAGCCTTTCTTTTTGCTCCCGGAATTGACTAGTCCTGTTCTCCTGGCCAGCCTTCCATCTTGAACTGTCTAAAACCGAAGTCATGCAAAGCTCTACCTTTTGCTGGTCCCGTTTGACCCATTCATCTATCTGAACTACATTGATTCTGCTCTCTTGATTGCTGGTCTGGCAGGCCCTGGGATTGTTTGCAAAATTGAAGGTGCTATATAAATTCAATATGTCATTGTTGACATGGCCATATTTCACACTGCAAACCGTAAAGTGATAATAACCAGTTTTATTTTTGAATGATGAATGAGTTCCAGGCCACCATGGAGAACATGCCAACATTTTGAAATACTACTGCTATTTTATTTGGTTTTCAAATGAAACAGAAGACTTATTGGAAAAGTAGCACCTCTCGCAGCCTCTGTGTTGCAGAATCAATTTAGATTATATTCTGCATTGAGAGTGAAACATCAAATCACATTCTACAAAATCAGAACATAAGTTGCTAATTCTTCCACCATGCATAGGGAATAGCAGTTATTCAGCTGATCATGTCATTTCTAATTCCATGTTAAATACACATTTCCTTTGCATCCTATAGGAATACATCAGGAATAGGAAAATATGAACAAATGGACAATACATTTGTTTTGCTGCATGATTTCCATTTTATCTGTAAAATAATATTATTCAAGAGTGCACTGGTATGTGGCTCTAGACTGACTGTGTAATACTACTGTGTGGACCTTTTGATGTGCCTTACTTGGGTTAAACCAAAGATTGAAACATACAGAATAGTGAAAGGCTTGGACAGAGTGGATGTGGAGAGGATGTTTCCACTAGCGGGAGAGTCTAAGACTAGATGTAAGGTATTCTTGTCTGAAGTAATGCTTAGTTGTGACTAACACAAAGGACAGGTCCACACCGGGTTTGTGTTCCAGAGCAAGAGTCCGTTTATTCTGCAATCACTGCCTTTTATCTTGAAGGTCACTTGACCTCAGTCATGAGGCTCATGCACGAGTTTCTGTTACATTGATTGCAAAGACATCACAGACATCACATCTCCCTCTTTACTTTTAAGATGTTACAGGCACTTGTATTTACATTATATACATATTACATTTATTACATAACGTAGCAAGAAATCACATCTCCCTCTTTACTTTATATCTCCCTCTTCATTTTACAGATCATACATCTCCCCCTTTTCACTTTGTTTATCATCATTCTACAGATCATACATCTCCCCCTTTTCACTTTGTTTATCAACTCCCCTGATATCCACTTTAATCTTACACTCTAGCAAAAGGCCTCTCTCAATTGCCTTCTGCTGCGACTGGGAGACTGGCTCCCACCTCTCGTCTAGCTAGGCTTCTGGGGACTTATTCTGGCATCTAGGAGACGGGCTCCTCTGGCCATTTCTCACCCCTGGGAGACTGGCTCCTCTGACTTGGTTTCTCCTACTTAAAGACCCTTCTGGGAGACTACTGCTGGATTCTGGAAGACGGGCTCCTCTGTCCAGGTTTCTCCCATCTGGGCGTCTGACTACTGATGGTCCACGGCTATCCAGGGTTTTTTTTTTACACACTGTTACACTGGGTTCCCCTTTTATTCCATCAACCCGACTCATACTTAGTTTGGTTGATCACCTCGATGAGGAAGAAGAGAAGAGATAATGAACTGCGGTAATCACCTGCAGCTGTTGAAAACACAATTAACAGACACAAACTTAGTTTGGCCTCGATGAGGGAGAAGAGAAGAGATAATGAACTGCATGTTCAAGACAAAACATTGATTGCCCCCCAATTAGTACACCCGAATCACCTGTGCAGACTGAACACTAATAACTAATAGAACCCCGTTCTATAGTATTCTTACATTTGTTCTTACATTCCCCCTTTCTCCTGGAAATAATGTTCCTTTTATCACAACAGTACCAAATGCAGTCTTTTAACTTACAGTACAGTGGCAGTGTATATCAGTAGAAAAGAGCAAAATAATCTCCCCTTCTTATGGAAGGAATGATCTTTTATCACAACAGTACCAAGTGCAGTGTATTTCTGTCGAAAAGAGCCAAGTAATTACACGGTTCTGTATTATTTTACGTCCAAAAGAACCAAGGCAGTACATATCAGGTGACCAAAACCCAATTGGGAGAGACCCATTTCTTACAGCATGTCATACAGCATTTCAATATAATTTCTTTTACAGTACTTCTACAGCACTTCTACAGAACTTCTACAGCACTTCCACCTGTGTCTGTGTCTTTGCTCTTCGCATCTTCTGTTGGGACTGCACCTCTCTGCAGGTCCCGCTGCTTTTCTCGGGGCCGGTCCCGCTGCTTTTCGGGACCGTTCCCCTGCATCGTGACTGCACCTCGCTCCACCGCTGGCCACTCCAGACCTCCGATACTGCTGGTTGCCTGCTGACCTTCCTCTTTACCTCGCTCCCCTGCGTCGGGGCTTTCACGACCGGGCTGACACTCCTTCCGGCCGGGCTCACTCTGTTTCGTCGGTCTTGTTCGACGCTGGTAGTGGCTCCACTGTCCTATTTGAACCTTCCTCTACTACTTCTCTTCCATGGAGGCTTGAGGCTTGCTCTCCTCTACTTCTTTCCCTTTTTTTCTTTTTCTTCTGACACCATGTAAGGTATTCTTGTCTGAAGTAAGGCTTAGTTGTGACTAGCACAAAGGACAGGTCCACACCGGGTTTGTGTTCCAGAGCAAGAGCCCGTTTATTCTGCAATCACTGCCTTTTATCTTGAAGGTCACTTGACCTCAGTCACGAGGCTCATGCACGAGTTTCTGTTACATTGATTGCAAAGACATCACAGACATCACACTAGAGATCATAGCCTCAGAATTAAAGGACGTTGTTTTAGGAAGGAGATGAGGAGACATGTCTTCAGTCAGAGGGTGGTGAATCTGTGGAATTATGTGCCACAGAAGGCTGTGGAGGCTGTCAGTGGATATTTTTAAGGCAGAGATAGCTAGATTCTCGAGTAGTACAGTTCTCAAAGGTTATGGGGAGAAGGCAGGAGAATGGGGTTAGGAGGAAGAGATAGATTGCATGGGGGAGGAGACTTGATGGGCCGAATGGCCTAATGCTACTCCTGTCACTTATGACCTTATGAGTTGTATTTGCTCACTCAGCTGGAGTTAAAATAAAATGTAGCATTAGCCAATACAGAGCGCAGAGTTCTCAAAGGTATTGCAGGTGGTGTAAATTTGAATTAAAAGCAGAAAATGCTGGAAACACATCAGGCAGCATCTGTGGGAAGTGAAAATAAAATAATATTTCATACTTAAGCCCACTATTCTCAACCAGAACTATTAACATTATTTTTCCTCTCCCCAAATGCTGCCTGATGTCTTGAGTATTTCCAGCATTCTCTTTTCTTCTGTGAGATCTCCTTGGATCCTTACCAAAATATATAGCTCATTCAACAACTAAAATGAAAGAGGTTAAATTTGTTTTTTTGTCTAATATCCATTTTGAAAGCTTTCTATGCACAAAATATCTGTCATTGATCGCAGCATAATAATAGACACTTCAAAAGTATGTCATTGCCTATAAAGTTTTCTTTTTTTTTGTTTTCTTACCTTTTTTGATATACAATTGCTTTGAGCAATGCAATTTCAAAACTTCTATTGTTAACTAAATCCAATATAAATATTTTTTCAAAGAACTCAGGCAAAGTATTTATTTGCTACGCTGTTCGGTCTAAATTGCCAAATGCATCAATTGCAAAGAAAATAATATTTATTATCATAACTGCGCTCTCTACATTTAAACATCTGGGAATGATGTTGTTGTACATTTGCATACATCATGTCATTTTACTTCAGATTCATCCAGATTTCCAAATGAAGAATATCTAATTGCTGGATCTGCGTGGTTCAAGATCTAAAACAAAAATTGGAATTTTAATTCTGCTAGACAGTAAGAAAAGTAGAGGAACATGGAAGAGTATGAATTCCCATTTCTTTCTTACTGGTTTCCTTTGCTAACACCAATGGTTTTGGCAATGGATAAAATCCCCTCCTCAATTCCAGTGTGGGTCTCATTTATGAATGGAAATAGGAATTCGGTTCAGTTTAGTTTATTGTCATGTGTACCGAGGTACAGTGAAAAGCTTTTTACAGTGCAATCCATTTACATTGTTGTTACAAAGGAATAGGTTCAAGGACCTGACAAATAGAACAGAAAAAGGCTCACTCGTCAGTTTAGTTGCAAATCTGTTTTATGGCAAGAGAGAGAATAAAAACCATGCTTGTCTTGGTATGCGAGGGGTCCGTTTTACAGCAGCACAGCTCTCTCTCTCGGCCTCCGTCCGCGACGCTTATCGCGACTCAGCCCGCCGGTGAACCTCTCTCGTACATGAAATCAAATTTATTGGCAAGGGAGAGAACAAAAACCATGCTTGCCTTGGCATGCGCGGGATCCGTTTTACAGCAGAACACATCTCTATCTCTCTCTCTCAGCCTCTGTCCGCAGCGCTGATCACGACTCAGCCAGTCGGTGAACCCCTCTCGTACATAAACTAACTTCTGGCTTACGGGCGCCCGCCTTTATACAGGTAAGAAATCAGCTGTTGAAATAACCACCAATAAGTCCTGGTCAGTAGTGCTTCTGCCAAATTCAAACTATAACCAATGGCAGGGGACTGCATCTGAACAAGCCCCCCCAGCTTTTGGAACAAAGCACTATCAGCCGCAGACCGGCGGATAAATCAATACACACAGCACTACAGACTTGGCACGTCAAGGTAATACACACAGTGCTGCCAGTTTGGCATGCAAAGGTTTAAACAGAGCGCTGTCGGCGACAGCTCTATGGGGTCTAAATATAGCGTTACCGGCCACAGCACTATGGGTTCTAAATACAGCGTTACTGGCCACAGCACTATGGGCTTTAATCATAGCGCTATGGCCACAGCGCTATGGGTCACAGACTGTTTGGGTAAAATTCTAGTATAACAAGTGTATAGATACATGATAAGGGAATAACGTTTGGTGCAAGGTAAAACCAGCCAAGGGTAGTCCGAGGGTCACCAAAGAGGTAGATAGTAGATCTGCTCTGCTCTCTGGTAGTGGTAGGATGATTCAGTTGCCTGATAATGGCATGCATAAATTATCAACATCATTTCATAATCTGCTTTTACTTTTCTTTTTAAAAACATTCAACTATAAACACTTTTGTGTTGACATTAACATTTGAACCATTATGCCAAAACAGTTTATATAGATTGTGCTTATTTTAAGATTCATTTGAATTGTGAAGGGAATTAATAAGATGAATGCACAGAGTTGTTTTGTCCAGGGTAGGGGAATCAAGAACCAGAGGACATAGGTTAAAAGATGAGAGGAGAAAGATTGGAACCTGAGGGGCAATTTTTCACAGAGGGTGGTGGCATATGTATTCATGCCAACTATACTCTGTTGTGCTGAAGCAAAGCAAGAATTTCATTGTCCTATAGAAACATAGAAACATAGAAATTAGGTGCAGGAGTAGGCCATTCGGCCCTTCGAGCCTGCACCGCCATTCAATATGATCATGGCTGATCATCCAACTCAGTATCCCGTACCTGCCTTCTCTCCATACCCTCTGATCCCCTTAGCCACAAGGGCCACATCTAACTCCCTCTTAAATATAGCCAATGAACTGGCCTCAACTACCCTCTGTGGCAGAGAGTTCCAGAGATTCACCACTCTCTGTGTGAAAAAAGTTTTTCTCATCTCGGTTTTAAAGGATTTCCCCCTTATCCTTAAGCTGTGACCCCTTGTCCTGGACTTCCCCAACATCGGGAACAATCTTCCTGCATCTAGCCTGTCCAACCCCTTAAGAATTTTGTAAGTATAACCAAGTCTATCCAGTCTTTCTTAATAAGACAGTCCTGACATTCCAGGAATCAGTCTGGTGAACCTTCTCTGCACTCCCTCTATGGCAATAATGTCCTTCCTCAGATTTGGAGACCAAAACTGTACGCAATACTCCAGGTGTGGTCTCACCAAGACCCTGTACAACTGCAGTAGAACCTCCCTGCTCCTATACTCAAATCCTTTTGCTATGAAAGCTAACATACCATTCGCTTTCTTCACTGCATCTGGGACACATGACAATAAAATCTCTTGAATCTTGAATATGTAATGAGCTGCCAAAGAAGGTAATTCAGACAGGCACAATAACAACATTTAAAAGACAATTGGACAGGTACATGGATAGGAAAGGTTTAGAAGAATATGGATCAAATGCAGGCTAATGGGATTAGCTTAGATGGCATTTTGGTTAGCCGGGTGATGTGTGCCTAAGGGCCTGTTTCCTCCTTCTATGACACTATGTCTCTATAAGATGTATAAACCTAAAAATTAGACTAGGGGAATGGTATCTATAATGTTCTCAAATAACAGGATAATTGCCTTTTTTTTAATTGGTAGATTGTTTTCCATTTTTAAGAATCAGATACTTAGAAAATATTTCATAGATTTTTGCTAGCAATTCCTCCTGGGAATTTCTTAATTCAACAAAGACTTAAGACATGAGGTATCTACTTTCCTTTAAATAGTTTTCATATAATCTAATGTTGATCTATTTAGTACTTGATGAAGATTTATTTTAAAATTTCAATGTGACACGCACAGTAATACACATCATGATAACCAAATGACGATCTTTTCCACAGAATATGGCACAGATATGTTAAAGTCATTGAAGATAGACAGGGATCTATATGATGCAGAACTGCGCAGATGAAAAAGTAATGGCACACCATGTATATGAATTCTCTTACACGGTTCATAGTTGAGACCTGGTACTCAAGGATAATTCCAGTATAATATCTTGGTGCAAGGCTAGAACATTAATGGCCTGGAAATGGTAATTGAATTGATAAGGAAACATTCTAATCCCATCATGGAAACAGTGGGAATTTAGAAGCAATATGTAAAATAACTTTGAAATTGAAAAATAAATTTTGCCAACAATGGTGACTGTAAAATGGCTACATTCTCATAAGAATAAAAAACTGCGTCTTAACATAAAAAATTATGAGAGGCATAGGCATGGATAGATAGAGAATTTTACCAAGGTGGACATGTCAACTCTAAGGCATAGGTTTAAAGTGAAAATGGAAAGGTTTGAAGGAGATTAGCGAGTGGTAGATGCCATGACTGTTGGGAGAAACAGATATCATGAAACCATTTAAGAGGCATTTAGATAGACTCGTGAATCAGCGGGTAATAGAACGATATGGACCAAGTACAGGCAAATGCGATTAGTTAGACTGGCTTCATGGTCGGTAGACATGGGGGTGGGGAAAGGGAGGGATTGAAGAGGGTGTACCTCTGCTGTACCGTTCTATGCCCTATGTTAAATCTGACATTCTGACATTTAGATGTGCGTTTACACAAATGGTTGACTCCTAGTTTAACCTATCAAATCTCTCTGTGGCTGGGGTACAAATGCTATCCATGGTTTATCTTATTAGAACTGTGAAGCAAAGTAGCTGTGGCTCATTGGATTCAAGCTGAGCAACATTTGCTGACTAAGACACTATCCTACCATCAGCCCATTAGATGCAGTGGAGGTAATGATGTTGGGATCGGGTAATATGGAGTTACTATACTTGAAAGATGGAACATCAAAATAGCAGAGGCCAAGGAAGCCATAAGAAAAAATCATAGAAACAGGTGGCAGACACAAAAGGATGGAGTATTCTCGGACCAGGAAAGATCTTCAGAGATGGAACAAGGAACTGATTGTGGACTTTGGAAGGAGTAGGAGGGGGACCCACAGCCCCATTTATATCAACGGGCCGATGGTTGAAAGGGTCAAGAGCTTCAAATTCCTGGGCGTGCACATTTCTGAAGATCTTTCCTGGTCCGAGAACACTAATGCAATCATCAAAAAAGCACATCAGCGCCTCTACTTCCTGAGAAGATTACGGAGAGTCGGATTGTCAAGGAAGACTCTCTCTAACTTCTACAGGTGCACAGTCGAGAGCATGCTGACCAGTTGCATCGTGGCTTGGTTCAGCAATTTGAGCGCCCTGGAAAGGAAAAGACTACAAAAAGTAGTAAACACTGCCCAGTCCATCATCGGCTCTGACCTTCCTTCCATCGAGGGGATTTATCGCAGTCGCTGCCTCAAAAAGGCTGGCAGTATCATCAAAGACCCACACCATCCTGGCCACACACTCATCTCCCTGCTACCTTCAGGTAGAAGGTACAGGAGCCTGAAGACTGCAACAACCAGGTTCAGGAATAGTTACTTCCCCTCAGCCATCAGGCTATTAAACCTGGCTCGGACAAAACTCTGATTATTACCAACCACTTTCTGTTATTTGCACTATCAGTTTATTTATTCATGTGTGTATATATTTATATCATGGTATATGGACACATTATCTGTTTTGTAGTAAATGCCTACTATTTTCTGTGTGCTTAAGCAAAGCAAGAATTTCATTGTCCTATACAGGGACACATGACAATAAACTCACTTGAACTCACTTAACTCAGCGGGTTGGGCAGCATCATTGGAGGAAAAGGAATAGGTGACGTTTCGGGTTGAGACCCTTCTTCAGACTGAGAGTCAGGGGAAAGGGGAACAAGAGATATAGATGGTACTTAGGAGAAATGAATGAAAGATATGCAAAAAGTAACAATAATGAAGGAAATGTAGGGCACACAATAGGCCATTAGTGGCTGTGAGATAGGTGTAAATGAGTATACAAACAGAGGGACTCAACAGGATGACAGTAAAATTGGTACATGACTAAGGTGGGGGAGGGATGGAGAGAGAGAGGATGCAAGGGTTACTTGAAGTTAGAGAAATCAATAGTCATACCATTGGGTTGTAAGCTGCCCAAGCGAAATATGAGATGCTGTTCCTCCAATTTACATTTGGCCTCACGTTGACAATGGAGGAAGCCTAAAACAGAAAGATTACCAGAAAGTTAACACCCCTCCCCCAGACAACGCCACCCTTCCTGACGAGCTAAACCATTTCTATGCTCGCTTTGACCGGGACAACAAAACCCCAGCCATCAAAGTTGCTCCACCCCCGAATGAACAACCCCTCAGTCTCTCCACCTCTGCTGTACAAGTTGCATTGAGAAAGGTGAATGAGCACAAAGCTGCCGGCCCCGATGGCATCCCTGGCCGGGTGCTTAGGGCATGTGCTGGACAACTATCCCCAGTCTTCACCGACATTTTCAATCTCTCACTGGCCCAGGGTGTTGTCCCCACTTGCCTCAAGACATCAACCATTGTGCAAGTGCCCAAACAGTCAGCCACAGGGAGTCTCAACGATTTCCGCCTAGTGGCACTCACCCCTGTCATTGCTAAGTGCTTTGAGCGGCTGATCTTGGCTCACCTCAAAGCCAGCCTCCCCCCCACACTGGACCCCCCATCAGTTTGCCTACCGGGCCAACAGGTCTACAGAGGACGCCATATCGGCGGCTCTACACTCTGCCCTGACCCACCTGGACAACAACAACTCCTACATCAGGTTGCTGTTCATTGATTTCAGCTCTGCCTTTAACACTGTCATCCCCGCCAGCTTGATCACCAAACTCAGCGGACTTGGCATCTCCACCTCCCTCTGCAACTGGACACTGGATTTCCTCACCAACAGACCACAGTCTGTTAGGGTCAACAACCTCACCTCCTCCACTATAACACTGAACACCGGCGTGCCACAGGGCTGTGTGCTCAGCCCTCTCCTCTACTCCCTCTTCACCCACGACTGCATCCCTAAGTACGGATCCAACGCCATCATTAAGTTTGCTGACGACACCACGGTGGTAGGACTGATCAGTGACAACGATGAGTCAGCCTACAGAGAGGAGGTCCAGCACCTGACAACCTGGTGTGCCAACAATAACCTCGTCCTCAACTCCAAGAAGACGAAGGAAATTATTGTCGACTTCAGGAAGGTCAGAGGAGGCAGTCATACCCCCATCCATATAAATGGGACTGAGGTGGAGCGCGTCTCCAGCTACAAATTCCTCGGGGTACATATCTCGGAGGATTTGTCCTGGTCCCTCAACACCTCCAAGCTGATCAAAAAGGCACAGCAGCGCCTTTACTTCCTGAGGAGGCTCAAGAAAGCCCACCTGTCCCCCCAGATACTGACCAACTTCTACCGCTGTACCATCGAGAGCATCCTGACCACCTGCTTCACGGTATGGTACAGCAGCTGCACTATTGCGGACAGGAAGGCACTACAACGGGTAGTGAAAACCGCGCAGCACATCATCGGTGCCCCGCTCCCTGCCATGGATGCCCTCCACCGGAAACAGTGTCTGAGACGGGCTGGGAAGATCATTAAAGACCCCTCCCACCCCAACCATGGACTGTTTGCCCTCCTCCCATCAGGGAGACGGTACAGGACCCTCAGGTCTCGTACCAGCAGGATGAGGAACAGCTTCTACAATTATACCATCACAATGCTGAACTCGGAGTCCCGCCGATAGATTTCTCCGGTCCCTCCGTCCCCATTGTTTAATTATTCTGTATTTTTGATTATTCTGTATCTTCTTTTTTTTTAATTTCTATATTGCACTACTACTACGGACTGACGCAAAACTGCATTTCGTTGTACCCATACTTAGTATTTGTGCAATGACATTAAAGTTGAATTGAATTGAATTGAATTGAATTGAATTGAAGTCAGCTTAATTTCATAATGTGGTCATGAGTAATTTTCACTTAATATGTTGGCTGTTGGAGTGTGCAAAATTTAAACTGATTAATGCATAACTACAGATGACTATCTCTAACACTTTCACTGATTTCATCACTTCCGACTCCTTGCCCTCCCAAGCCTCCAACCTCATCGTTCCCCAGCCCCGCACGGCCCGATTTTACCTTTTTCCCAAAATCCACAAACCTGACTGTCCTGGCAGACCCATTGTTTCTGCCTGTCCGTGCCCCACCAAACTTATTTCCACATACCTCGACTCCATCCTATCCTCCCTGGTTAAATCCCTCCCTACCTATGTTCAAGACACCTCACACGCTCTTCGTCTCCTCCATGACTTCCGTTTTCTAGGCCCCCATAACCTCATCTTCACCATGGATGTCCAGTCACTCTACACCTCGATCCCGCACCAGGAGGGTCTTAAAGCCCTCCATTTCTTCCTCGACCGCAGAACCAACCAATCCCCATCTACTGATACTCTCCTCCGCTGGTCTTTACCCTTACCAACTTTTCGTTTGACTCCTCCCATTTCCTCCAAATCCAAGGCGTAGCTATGTGTAAGAGCATGGGCCGAAGCTATGCCTGCCTCTTTGTAGGGTACGTCGAACAATCCTTGTTTGAGGAATACCATGGCCCTATTCCAGAACTCTACCTCCGCTACATAGACGACTGAATTGGTGCTACCTCCTGCACCCATACAGACCTCACTGACTTCATCCATTTCACCACTATTTCCATCCGGCACTCAAATACACCTGGATCATTTCCGACATCTCCCTACCATTTCTAGACCTCACTATCTCCATCACAGTTGACAGACTACTGACCGACATCTACTATAAACCCACTGACTCCCATGGCTATCTGCACTACACTTCTTCCCACCCTGCTTCCTGTAAGGACTCCATCCCCTACTCCAAATCCCTCCGTCTACACTTCATCTCATGGCTGAAGCTTACAAAGCCGTCCCCCTCCCCCACCTAGGACAGTCTGATCACCTCTCATTGTTCCTGCTCCCAAAGTACTCTCCACTCATCAGACGTGTTAAACCCACAGTGAGGACAGTTAAAGTTTGGTCAGAGTCAGCGGACTCCACACTTCAGCAGCGTTTTGGAAACATTGACTAAGATGTGTTTGCAGTTCAGGCCACCCTTGACTCCCACACGGACATTGATTCTTATACCTCCTCCTTTTTGGACTTTATCAACACCATTAATAGTGTTCCCTCCCTCAAACGGATCACCACATTCCCGAATCAGAAGCCATGGATGAACAGAGAGGTCAGGCTACTGATGAAGGCATGTGACACCGCTTTCAGGTCAGGCGATGCTCGAGCCTACAGTTCATCCAGGGTTACCTGAAGAGGGGCATCAAGAAGGCGAAGCTACATCTACAAGCTAAGGATCGAGAAGCACTTCAAGAACAACTATGGATTGCTATAAACCCCTATCTGGTTGCTCATGCCCTTGAATGATCATTGGTCTGGTCGCTGAGATGGTTCAACAAGCTTGTAATTGTAACTAGACTAAGTGGGACCCGTTGGGTCCCATGTTCACATGAGGGAGCTGGTCCCCCGATGTAATATTCCACCTCTCCACCAGGAGGAGGAGGAGCCATCTTGGGGCACGGCTGCTAACCAGCAGCCGTCCGTTTAATTCACTTTTTTTTTGTAGTTTTAGTGAGTCCTGTGCTTTGCTTGTTGGAGAGTTAGACTTTTTAATGTGGGAGGAAGGGGGTAACTAAATTTGTAGGTCCCTACCTGGTCGGTGAGGCAGCTTTTTCTCCGGGCTGCCCCGTCGACCTGTCCTCGTGGCCTACCAACGGGCGTGGAGCGCCGTTTCCTGGCGCGGACCTTGGCTTCGGTGGCGGCACAGCGCTGGAGCGCTATCGCGGAGCGGAGCGGAGCGGGCGATGCCTTGCCTGGGTCGCCGCGCTGGATCGACGCGCTGGAGCTCCGGTGAGCTGTGACCGCCGAGTTCATCACCTCCGGGCTGCGGGGCTGCGGAGCAGAGCGGGCGGCGCCGACTTCATCATCGGGAGCCTGGGAGCTCCAAACCGGCGCGGCCGTGTCGGCTTCGGAAGCCGCGGTCTCCGGTTAGGAAGCGGCCGTTCCAGGTGGCCCAGCCGCTGCGTGGACTCTCCCGACGCCGGGGCAACAGCACTCGGCCAGAACAGCCAGGAACATCGGGCCTCCGTAAAGGCAATAGCGGAGGTCTCAATTAGGCCTGACTTTGGGAGAACTGGGGATGGGGACTGGACATTGTGCTTTCCCCCACAGTGGTAACCATTGTGGGGGGATGATTTTTGTATGTAAGTGAATATTTAAGTTTGTGTCCAAGATGGCTGTCGGAAGGGAGAGTGTACGCTGGTGCGGTTTGGCTGCCACTGCTCTCTCTTCACATTGTGTTTTTGATTTTTTTTTGTCTTAGGATCGAATTCTGTCTTTAATTTGTGTATTGGTGATGTCTTTATTATTTATTTTATTCCTATTATATGTTTTTTTACTCTTGTTAATTTCTGTAAGGTGTCCTTGAGACTTTTGAAAGGCGCCCTCAAATAAAATGTATTATTATTAATTCCAATATTGATGGTCAGTGTGTGGGGGGGGGGGGGGCTTTCTGGAGAGCTGGTATGGGTGTTCATGGCTGCAGGGACTACTGGTCTCCAGAGTGCTAGTATGGACATTGTGGGCCAAATGGATTCTTGGGGTGGCAGCTCAGTCCCTCAAGCCTGATGTGCTGGCAGCTCACTCACGGCTGGTGGGCTGGCAGTTGACTCACGACTATTCCTTTTCAAGCAGAGTGCAAGGCCACCAAATTCAAATCCATTTTCCTACCATTTCTAGCAGGGTGCAAGGCCACCAAATTCAAGTGCAGTTTCTTACCTCTTCGAGCAGGGTGCAAGGCCATAAAATCCAAGTGCAGTTTCATACCACTTCAAACAGGGTGCAAGGCCACCAAATTCAAGTGCAGTTTCATACCATTTCAAGCAAGGTGAAACCACCATAAAACCATACAAAACACCACACTCACAGTTCAGTAGACATTCAGTGTGTTCAGTTGATTCACAGCTCAGACATAGTTGTGACCACTCCCTCCCCCATCATACAGAGACTGAACCACACCCACACTTCTGGGTTTTATAATCCCTCCCCCTTCCACCAGAAAAGGTGTGGCCTTCATGGCGTGATTGACAGGAGAGAGATTCTCAACATTTTTTAAACACTAATAACACATTTATTTTTCATTGATGGGAAGAAACTTCTGCACCTGATCAGCGGAGGGGGACTGAGTAAGAAGGGCAAATATCACAGCCGTAAGTGGTAGCGTTTTACCTAAAATCAATATAGTGCAAACAGGAAGTTGTCAAGCTTAGACAAACAACCCTTTGCAGTGCCTTTTCAGTTCAACCCCACCCCCCCCCCCCCCAAGTACCCTTTGCAGTGCCTTTTCTCTTCAACCCAAAACCCGCCCAAACAACCATTCACTTCAGCATTTTCACTTCAACCCAAACAACCATTCGCAGTGCATTTTCACTTCAACCCAAACAACCATATGCAGTGCATTTTCACTTCAACCCAAACAACCATTTGCAGTGCATTTTTACTTGAACCCAAACAACCAGTTGCAGTGCATTTTTACTTCAACCCAAACAACCATTAGCAGTGCATTTTTATTTCAACCCAAACAACCATTTGCAGTGCATTTTTACTTCAAACCAACCATATTTTCATTTTCAAACCACATTAAGGGCACTCACAGTTGAGTAGACATGTGTTCAGTGTTATTCAGAGCTCAGAGAGATGTGACCCTCTGGCTTCCTCCATCTTGCAGAGACTGAGTGAGGCACACCACTTCCTGGTTTTATAGTTCCTCCCTCTCCCTCCAGCAGGGGCAGCAGAGATAATGACAAATTTTGATTTTTCATCGATGGGAAAAATCCTCAGGTCCCGGAAGGTGGAGGGGGGCTCTGAGCGAGGTGGCCGAAAATGGCCGTAGGTGGCGATGTTCTCTCGGAAATCACAGCACAGTGGGCCAAAAGCGGTCAAGATCAGACTTTTAGTAATATAGATAGCAGTTTGGGATCATGAGATGTCCCTGTCCCATGAATGAATGAATTAAAGTAAACACTGTAAGATGGGGGAAAGAGGGGGGAAATAGGGGGGAAAGAGGATAGAAAGCCTGAGAACCATTACCTCTAGGTTGAAGAACAGCCCATCAATCATTAGGCTCTTGAACCACCTCGCACAAACCCTAACCACATGCCTAACCACATGCCTACATCAGCACCAAACAACAATGAACTTTGTACTACTCTTTTTTTTACATGCTATCCAAACAGATCAGAGAAGCTGGAGTAACTCAGTGGGTCAGTCAGCATCTCTTGAGAAAAGGAATAAGTGAAGCTTTGGGTCAAGACCCTTCTTCAGATTAAGAGTCGGGGAAAGGTAAACGTGAAATATAGATGATGTAGAGACACATAGATACATTCAGTTCAAGCTCAAGTACAATATACAGAGCAAAGAGGAAGATACAGAGTGCAAAATATAGTTCTTGTCCTTGTAATGTATTGTGGTGCAGCAATTCCTTAGACAATGTCCTCAATGGAGTAGAGGTGAATCAAACAGGACCCTAGATTATGGAAAGACCATTCAGGCCTGGGTGGGACAAGTCTTTGATTATATTGGCTATTTTTTCAAGGCAGCGTGAAGTGTAGATGGAGTCAATGGTGGGAAGTCTGGTCAGTGTGATGGACTGGCTTTGCCACTATTTATGGGTATCCGTGTCATTGCCTTGATACTCTTGTAAGGTTAAAAGGAGGGAATAACAAGGTTTTGAAAGCAGAGGAAAGTAAAGTGAATTGATTCGTGCATCGGGAATGTAGGAAAATAATATGTCCCCCATCAGAGAAGTGAAGAAAGGGAAGGACAACCAGGAGGAAATCGGCAGGGCTAAGCTTTTGGAAGATTTATAAATAGGATAAATATTTTTTATATCAAATGGGAAGGCAATGAAGCTTAGAGATAAAGGTTCTTACAAGTAAGATTTTGATGACTTGGAGATTTGGCGTACTGTATTAGATCCTGCACCTTATTTCCAAAATGTGAGATAAACCAGAATTCATGATGTGAAGACTTAGCATTTACCTCTTGTTGAAGTTGATGGTTTTGTATCATTGATACATTTTTAAATAGTGGCATTTTCTACGATCTCCCATTTTGTTAAATAATCCTAAAATTCCCCTTGTTGGTTATCTTCCAATTTTGTTGAAATTTTATGCATTACCAGACCAAGTGCAGACCCGTTGGGTCTGGTCCCCGAACGTGCTTCAGACTCCGAGGACGGGGGAAGGGGGGGGGGGAGAGGGGGGGGGGGGGGGGGTGTTGTTACCGAACTGAACTCACTGTGGTATGAAAAGTCAGTGAAAGCGGCGTGATTAGAGACTGTGAGGCCTCGCATCCTCGGCACTTCTGAGATGCTGGCTCTGTCGCGCTGGCTGTTCCCCTGCTGCTGGCAAAGCAGTGGTTCAAGATCCGATCCTCGGCACTTCTGACACGCCGGCTCTGTCGCACTGGCTGTTCCCCCGCTGCTGGAAAAGCAGCGGTTGAAAATGCGATGTTTGGCTTGAGGCAGCGTGACAGAGCCGGGCCGGGCACCAGCGGTAGGAAAAAATGTTTTTGAAGCAGAGGCGGGCGTCAGCAGCCGTTATGGTCGCTGGCCAGCATGAGGCGACAAAATGAGTGATGGGGGGGGGGGGTGGAGGATTTTATTAAAAAATGGGTACATAAAAAAGTCAAAATGTTTTGAGGAGTGCATAATTGAATGTAAAAGTGAATGAGCTAGCGAAATAGAAAAAATGACGGAGATTCAGTGTGTGGTGCTTGCGGACCAAGGAATCAAAGGCCGAATCTGACATATACCCACCCACACACACACAGAGTTTTAATAGTATATAGATAAACCAGCAATGTGCCTCTTTGTTTACAGCTTATTCAGCAAGGGTTGTCAACAGTCCAGTTCAATCTCCAGTCTTACTCTTTTAATACTGCATGACTCATATTTGGCTACATTTTATTGGAAGAAAAACCTTTTATTTAGTTAACAAAATCACAAGCATAGTTTATGAATTCAACCTGTCAATAAAGCCATGTATAACTTGACTAAAAACTGCTCCGAAAGGATTCCTTTCCTCCCATATATTTTCATTGCTAATATTTGTAGCTAATAACTTCAAAATGCAAGGGTGCTAAAATAATAAAATGTTGACAAGTAAAATTGAATATGCTCAAACAATTGATATTTTACATTTCAGTAAAAAAACGCAAATCGCTTCATGTAATATTCATGCATTTTAATGCCCTTTTCAATTCTGGCACTTAAGAGGCTTTTAGATAGGGACATGGAAGTGCAGGGAATTGAGGGATACGGATAATGCACAGGCAAATGAGATCTGTTTAAATAAACATCATTGTTCAGCGCAAACATTGTGGGCTGAAGTGCACGTTCCTGAGCTGTACTATTCTGTTCTCTATTTTGCTGTTTAAAGATGACTTGTAAAGTCAAATTGTTTTTGCTGGAGCTGCATACAACTTTGGGCTGTCACATTAGACTTATGTAATAAATAAAGTCAGAAAATGCAGGGTTTTCCATGCATTTTTACATGATAATAAACTTATTAAATATAATTATTGCTTAACATATCTGATACCTAATCAACACAAAGGATCTTAGGCAATAGTTGAAGGTAGACAAAAATGCTGGAGAAACTCAGCGGGTGAGGCAGCATCTATGGAGCGAAGGAATAGGTGACGTTTCGGGTCTCGAAACGTCACCTATTCCTTCGCTCCATAGATACAGCCTAACCCACTGCGTTTCTCCAGCATTTTTGTCTACCTTCGATTTCTCCAGCATCTGCAGTTCTTTCTTAAGCAATAGTTGGGTCAGTCTGAATTTAACTCCCATTTGGTACTATTTGATAATTCCATGCTAATTGACACCTAATGAAATCAGAGCTGCCATATTATTGGTAGTGAGGAAATGACACATTGGTGCAGAATGCAAGGGTTATTCTGACTTACTTAGTAGAGATACGTGAGCTAATAAACTTCCTCTGGTGCACTGGAACGAGAACAGTTCAGTAGTGTTACACCTTTAAGCACAGTGTACGGTAAGTCCTTTAAAAGAGAGGGGAGAGGAGGGGGGAGAAGGAGGGAGAAGGAGTGGAGACAACTTTTAAAAAGCCAGAGATACATGGCTGTGAAGCTCGGCGGACATTTAACATTACCGGTCGGTTATCCTTGGTTCTGAAAACTACTGCTTACCTTTTTTTTCCCAATGAGCCAATTAAGTTCACTGGTCAGCACTGGTTCCAACCTACGAGAACCTCCGAGAACCTTTGACCTCCTGACAACTCATTAGGACCACCTGCCAACCCATCTACGGCTCGAGAATTCCCGCTATTCTCCATGGTGGCTTCATTCTAGTCGCCACTAATTTTTCAACATGTTGAAAAATTCATGGTAAGTAAGTAAGTAAGTAAGTAAGTAAACTTTATTTATATAGCACATTTTAAGTCAATTTGCATTGACCCCAAAGTGCTTCACATAATTTAAATAATAAGCTCCATTGCAAACCATAGAAAAAGGTTTTTAAAAAAATGAATTAAAATGGACACAACATATTACAGAGTTCAACACAAACATCCCCCCACAGCAGAATCAAAACATTTCCACTGTGGGGGAAAGGCACCAGAAAGTTAAGTCCTCTTCCTCTGTGAAACACCCGAGGTCAGGGCCCATCTGTGGCCGTGCAGCCAGTCCGATGATTTTCAGGGCCCTCTTGCCGTAAAGATGAAACATCGGCGTCGGGTGAAACATTCCTCAGCGGCTTGGAAAAGTCTGGAGCGGCTGCCTCCTCCCTGGGGACCGGAGACCGTGGCACTCGTAGTCCTCCGGCCGCGCCGGCTGGAGCTCCAACCCCGGCGAACTCGACCTCTGGCTCTGCAACGCTCCAAATCCAAATCCAGCACCGCCCGCGGCCGAACGCCCGCATCCACAGCTCCGTGATGTTGGAAGTCGGCGACCAAAGCGCTCCGGAGCTTACCGCCCGCTCCGTGTTGGTATCCCAGCGCTGCGCCACCGCCGCCGAAGCTGTAGTCCCAGCCGGTCCCGACAGGAAAACGCCGCTCCACTTTCGGTGGTAGGCCGCGAGGACGGGGCGAAGAAACAGCACGGAGGGATGCTGCCTCTCCGACCAGGTAGGGGACTAAGAATAAAGTTTCCCCCTTCCCCACCCCCACCCCCCACATAGAAGACCTCCACTAACATAAAATAAAATAAAGAAAGGTGTAGAGGCGGACTGCGGGCAGGCTGCCATACACAGACGGCGCCCACTCCCGCACATCCACCATCTTGTGACCATTATGAGGCAGCGACTAGTTCCCAGAATGCGGCAACTCCTCATGACCATGAAGGCGACTGCTCGGCAACTACCCGCGAACATGTGGTGACCATGTGGTGACTGCACAGTCTCCTGCAGTCACCTAAAAAGTTGCCTAAGTGGGACAGGCCCATTAATTTATGTGGTAAGTATCTTCCTTTGGACTGAGAATGATTGTAAATTAAATCAATTTTGAAGCTTTGAGGGCCTGTCCCACTGAGGCGATTTTTAGGCGACTACAGGCGACTAAACTGTTGCCTATATGGTAGTGAGTAGTCTCCTCAGTCACCCAAAGAGTCGTAGCGTTTTCTGGTCGCCGCTGAATTTTCAACATGTTCAAAAATCTTCAGCGACAGTGAGTTGACGCCAATGAGCGTAGCTTGACTTCTCCTGATGTAGGTGCTGTCGTAGATGGTCACCAGGTGATGTAGGTTGTCACCGGTGCTGACTTCAGTGAATTCCATTGGCGACCACCTACGTCAACCTACATCAACCGGCGACAGGTACCAACTGAATTGTCTTCAGTTGTCGCCGACAGGGTCGTAGCTTGTCGTAGCTTGTCGCGAGTGGACGTAGGTTCATGTAAGTTGTCGCCTGTGTGGTCGTAGGTTGTCATGGGTGTGGTCGTAGGTGGACATCCTCATGGGTCGCCGATTGTCGGTAGCTTGCGGTCGACTAGATGGTAGGTTACTGTAGCTTGTCGTAGACATTGGTCATGGGGGGTCCAGTCGCCGGTTTTTCGGCGACCTGCTACGATTATGACAGTCACCAGCAGTCGCCTAAAACATCGCCAAAGTGGGACAGGCCCTTTACTAATCTCTGGTAATGAGCCCTGTTTTCTACCGTGATTCATTATGAATGGTGAGTTTCTTTGATCTATCAAATATTGAATGCTTACAACGTTGCATGTGCATTATGAGGGGTAATTATGTAAATAATTGGCTTGGTTCGATAACTGTCATATTAGTTCCAAAGGAAAGGTGACAGAAAGCAGTGGTGTGTCAGCCTTTGTGTGAATTGCTGCCATCTTAGTTCTACAATTCCTGTTGTACACTCTCATGCAGGTCGTGTTGATTCCAAAATAAATTTACCTGCTTGCTCAGCTTTGTACTTCATGCCCTTATGTTTGTATTTGCTTCTCAGGATGTGAGTAACACTGGAAAGATTACATTCATTGCCTGGCATCAGTAAACCTGAGAAGGCACCCTTGAATTGCTTTCATCACTGTGGGAAAGACGCACCCACAATGTTGACAGAGAGAGATTCATAATATTGACAGACATAATGGCCAAGTAAGGAATAGTGAACAGAATGGAAGGAGGAATTAGTTCATTGGATCTCACAGTGTAAGATGGCCGGTGGAATTCTGCCATCTTAATCTAAAGCCAGAAGCCTTGCTATTTTTGAAAATAAAAATAACAGATATGGGAACAATAAATGAAAACGTGCCTGTCTAGCTGCAGCAAGTAAGAATTCCATTGTTCTGTTTTATGTGTTGTATATGACTCTCTCTCTCTCTCTCTCTCGCTCTCTCTCTCTCTCTCCATCTCTCTCTCTCTCTCTCTCTCTCTCTCTCTCTCTCTCTCTCTCTCTCTCTCTCTCTCTCTCTCTCTCTCTCTCTCTCTCTCTCTCTCTCACTCTCTCACACACACACACACACTCACAGGTAGACAATAATGCTGGAGAAACTCAGCGGGTGAGGCAGCATCTATGGAGCAAAGGAATATGTGATGTTTTGGGTCGAGACCCTTTATTAATCAATCAACAAGATAACTCAATCAACAGGCAACCCTCATGGCAACACTAAGCGTGTTTCGCTTTGTCATCAAACTCCATCTTCTTTGCTATTTAAATATAATTTATGTTCTCTCTTTCCAAGTTATGAGAAAGGGCCTTCCACTTGAAATATTAACCATGTTTCTCTCTCCACATATGTTGCCTGACCTGCAGAGTGTTTGCAGCATTTCATATATTTGCTTAATTATTTGTATTTGCTTTACTCAGCAGTAGCATCCTGCAGTAGTCTCTGAGGTCACTTTTGACTCCTGAGAAAACAGCCTGTAAACTGACATGATGAATTATATGCTCCTGCATCACCCTGAATCAGATGGTGCAATCTACTTGATTACAGGGAGGTTCTGACCTATCGGATATATGGGTACTGACCAGGCATAGAAGGAAAATACATTTGCAAGATACCACATTTCGTCCTTTAACACATATTCATGTTGTAAAATGGATGTTGCTCATTCGAGTTTACAGCTCTCTATCTTCTGATTGTACTCTTTAACATTAACAGCTGTTGCTGTATATATTAATAAATTGATTCAATTTTGTGACTTGATTAAAGTTATAATCAGTAATTAGCACAAAAAGCAACATTTGATTGATTTAAGTTATTTTTCCATTGACTAATGTTTATTTCTATTTCCATGAATCAGTAAAAGACTTACAATGAATAGGAACTGATGGATCTTGGCAAATAAACATTATGTAATATATTTGAAATCCACTGGAACGTACTTAGAAGCATATGATAAATAAGCCGAAGACAGCATGGTTTTGCCTGACGAATCTGTTGGAATTCTTTGAGAAAGTTAATAGCAGGATAGACAAAGGAGAGTTAGTGGAGATCTTAAACTAAACTGAAACTTGTTTCTCTGAATATTCAGATGGCCTTCGATAAGGTGCTGCAAGCGAGGCTGCTAAAGAAGATGAGAGCCCATGGTATTAGAGGTATGGATAGAAGGCTAGAAATTAGAGCCCATGGTATTAGAAGCATGGATAGAAGGCTAGAAAGCTGGCTGAAAGGCAGATGGCAAAGAGTGGGAATTATTTATTTTTTTATTTAACCTTTATTTAACCAGGAGAAGTCTCATTGAGATTAAAAATCTCTTTTACAAGAGAGTCCTGGCCAAGACAGGCAGCAGCACAGTTACACAGTTACAGACAATAATTTTAAAAAAACAACAGAGAACATATAAATAGAGTCACAGTCAGAACATCATCAAACAAAGCATGTACAGACAGAAGAGCCCGCTTCAACATCATTAAGAAGGGATTTAAATCTGTTTATAGAAGCCAGCTCCTTAAGTTTCAGTTCATTCTGCAGCTGGTTCCATGCGAAGGGAGCAGCATAACTAAATGCCCTTTTCCCCAGTTCAGTACGGACTTTAGGTACAGTTAGTAAGAACAAGTCCTCAGAGCGGAGCTGATAAGTTCCTGTGCTTTTTCGAATTACATACTTCTGCAGGTATGAAGGAAGAACACAGAGGATAGTCTTATAAATAAGGATATGCCAATGATGGAGTCTGCGGGTGGACAGGGCAAACCATCCAACTTGAGCATACAAAGTGCAGTGGTGCGTGAGGGTTTTAAAATTAGTAACAAATCTCAGTGCTCCGTGGTAGACCGTAGGAATAAAGGGGGATTTTTCTGGTTGGCTTCCAGGGACTAGCAGTGTTCCGCAAAGGTCGATGCTGGGGCCGCTACTCTGCACATTGTATTTTAATGACTTGGATGAGAGAATTGAAGGCTTTGCTGCAGATGATATGAATAGGTATCATATGACGTTTGATATGGTTTGCAGATGATATGAATAAGTATCATGATAGGTGGAAGGGCAGGTAATGTGGAGAGATCAAGGACTCTGCAGAAGGACATGGACAGGTTGGGAGAGTGGACAAAAAAGTGGCAAATAAAGTGCAGCATAGCTTGGTGTACAGTCATGCACTTTGGTAATAGGAATAAAGGTGTAGACTTGGAGGAGGAGACCGTTAGTGCAGGATTCACAAAAGGTTAACTTGCAAGTTGAATCGATAGTAAGGAAGGCAAATGAAATGTTAGCATTTATTTCAAGATGAGTAGAATACAAAAACAGTGATGTATTAATGAGGCTTCATAAGGCACTGGTCGGACCGCATTGGGAGTATTGTAATCAGTTTTGGGGCCCATTTCTAAGGAAGCATTGGAGAAGATCCAGAGGAGGTTTACAAGAATGATCCAGGCGATGACTGGGTTAACATATGATGAGCTTTTGAGGGCACTAGGCTGGAATTTAGAAGAGAGAGGGGGGGACCCCAATGAAACTTACAGAATAGTGAAAAGCCTGGATAGATAGGATGTGGGCCAGATGTTTCCACAAGTGAGATAATGGAGCGGCTGGGCTTGTACACTCTGGTATTTAGAAGGATGGGAGGGGATCTTATTGAAACGTATAAGATTATTAAGGGTTTGGACACGCTAGAGGCAGGAAACATGTTCCCAATGTTGGGGGAATCCAGAACCAGGGGCCACATTAGAAAGGTAAGCCATTTAGAACGGAGATGAGGAAACATTTTTTCACACAGTTGTGAGTCTGTGGAATTCTCTGCCTCAGAGGGCGGTGGAGGCCGGTTCTCTGGACACTTTCAAGAGAGAAATAGATAGGGCACTTAAAGATAGCGGAGTCAGGGGATAAGAGGAGAAGGCAGGAACGGGGTACTAATTGTGGATGATCAGCCATGATCACATTGAATGGCAGTGCTGGCTCGAAGGGCCAAATGGCCTACTGCACCTATTGTCTATTGTCTATTTCCTAAGTGGGAGAGTCTAGAACCAGAGGACACAGCCTCAGAATAAAAGGATACATACCTTTAGAAAGGAGTTGAGGAGGAATCTCTTTGGTCAAAGGTAGGTGAATCCATGGAATTCATTGCCACAGATGGATGTGGAAACCAAGTAATTTGGGTATTTTTAATATGGAGATTGACAGATACTTGATTGGTAAGAGTGCAAAAGGTTACAGGGAGAAGGCAGGAGAATGGTGTTGAGAGGGAGAGATAGATCAGCCATGATTGAATGACAGAGTAGACTCGATGGGCTGAATGGCCTAATTCTGTTCATATGACATGTACTTTTGAACTGCAAATTGCCCTGGGTGTGTGGTTGAGTGGTAGAATCTTCTGGAATGTAATGGGATTATGGGGGGAAATAATAAGTGGGATTAACATAGGATTAATGTAAATGGGTGGTTGATGGTCAGTATGAAATTGTAGGGTTGAAGACCTTGTAACTGTGTTGCATCGCTCTACCACTCTATGACTTTAAATTCTTCCTGTATCAAATTAAGTAGTTAGTGAAAGCCGAGAGAGCGTAACTAAACTTCGTATACGTGCACATAGTTTTGCATGCTTTCCGGTGGAATTTGTAGAATAGTAATCAAGGGCAGGAACTCTGAATATGTCATGTTCTCTCTTGCCCAGGATGAAATTGTGCTCTATATTATCTAGCAGCACACCAAATGGTTTATTCACTCACTAAATAATTTTTGAAGCTATACTTAAGATTTACTGTATGGTTGCTATGTCAGTCTTGCTGGAGACAACCTTTTTTGTGTCATTTAGCTACCAATTAAGCATGCTAAAACTCTCCAATGAACGCATTGCCTAGAAAATCATTAATGCTTAAAAAGTCGACCAGCAGGAAGCCTGCTGATGCATTTATACCATTTGCAAAAGTTGGATCTACTGCAAATTAATTGAGAAAAAAGGTTCTAGATCACAGGCTTGACATCTTTCATGGCTGGCTGCAATGTGACCCAAAAGAATTCAGCCCATACCACATCCCAGAAAAAATATGTCATATTATGCAATGCCAGGGAGGGTATTATTCAAGGCTAGATACTAAATGGTGGAGTAACTCAACTATCCTGGAGAACATGGATAGATGACGTTTTGGATCAGGACCCTTCTTCTGACTGATCAGTCTGTAGATGTGTCCTGACCTGAAATATTACCTATCTGTGTTCTTCAGGAATGCTGCCTGACCTGCTGAGTTATTCCTGTGTCTTTCCTTGTTAAACCAGCATCTGTAGTTCCTTGTTTCTACTGTTATACATGGAAACTTGTTAGTCATTTTTATCCTGCAAAATCTCAGTGGTTGTAATTAGGTGAATAGTTAATTAAACTGCATTTTGCTAGTATATTAATAAAGGGACAAATATCAAGAGGTCTGCATGTTCATTTTCAAACAAACAATGTACATACTGCAGAGTCCTCTGACTATTTATTCATAGAGAGAATTTGGAAAGAGAGTTGCTTTAAAGGTATCACTTAAAGTTTAATGCATTCATGCAAGTCGATGAAGACTCCATTTCTATGGGCACTGGGCTGATAAGGTCAGCACAGAATTTACTAACAATGTCATGTTTAGACTAGAGTTAATGACAGCATAGGAGAATCAGAATTTGAATGGAAGTCCATTCCTTCATTACCTAGCCTAAAACTCACAGCTGAATTGAAACTTTTTGTTTAAGAAGGAACTGCAGATGCCGGAAAATCGAAGATAGACAAAAATGTTGAAGAAACTCAGCAAGTGAGGCAGCATCTATGGAGCAAAGAAAATAGGCAACGTTTCGAGTCTGAAGAAGGGTCTCGACCCGAAATGTTGCCTATTTCCTTCGCTCCATAGATGCTGCCTCACCAGCTGAATTGAAACCGATTCATCCTGAAACCTGAGGGGCTGCTTGAAAATTTGAAGAGCCAAGATTAAAGCTATCTCTTTGTCATCATAATTGAATCTCCTTATTTTTTAACCTGCAGTTCAGTATCTCCAGTCAAGGCTGTGGTGAATCTGTCAATATCTGCCTCGGCCTATGATGATATTGATGATGGAATTCACTTCAGTCGCCAAAGGAATAGAAGCAAATGGAACCTTAGCAAAGAGTATTTCTACTGTTATAGGGAAAGAGATTGACGTTTTACAGGGTTGTCAGAGGGTCAGGTTATGTAGTGTGAGAGAAGACCCTTGATTGTGGATATTGAGCAAAATATACATCGTTCAGCATTCTTCAGCGAATAGTACCCACCCTCACTTTGTGAAATCAAATCTTCAGGCTGTGCTCCTATTTCCTGTATATAAGCAGCATGTGAAAAGCAGGTGGCGGAAATCCCGGGGGGGGGGGTGGGGGGTGGGACAGGGGGGACAAGTCCGTCCATGTTTTGAGAGGCGGGGGACGATTTGTAATCCGTATTTTAAAACTCAGTTAAAAAAAGGTGCTAAAAATCTCCGCTTTCCGCGAGACATTGGGGGTGGGACTGATGATCGAGGGCGCCGATTAGAGGAGAGAGACATCGGTCAGCAGGCAGTGGGGGGGGACATGATGATTCAGCGCGATGATTGGAGGAGGCAGGTGTCGGTCAGAGGCAGAAGTAAGGGGGTGGGACTGAGGATAGAGCGCGGTGATTGGAGAAGGGAGACGTCCGTGGAGCAAAGATCATAGAGTGGAGTTTGAATTGGCCCGTTCGCGGGGCTTTTCATTGCCTGGCGCTGCCGGCCGCGGGATCTTCCACTGCCCCGCGGTCAATTTGTTGCATCGAGGCGATCGAGGCTCCCGATATTGAAGCCCACGCGAATGGGCCGAGTGAAGCCCCACGATTCAGGGTGGACGAAGCTGCTGTTGCTGGAGTTTGGAGTCGGTCACCAACCAGGTCGTCCACAGGGCCCATGGCCGAAGCCTCGCGTGTGTGCGCATGCGCGCGCGTCCGCCAAGAAATTGCGTCCCCCACATGTTTTGAGAATGATTTCCGTGCCTGGTGAAAAGTGCAGCTCCAGCAGTGAGGACTGTACAGAGTTGGCCAGGGGAGGCAGAGGAACAACTCCAGGATTGCTTGGAGTTAGTAGATTGACAATGTTCATGGACTCAGCAATGGACCTGAATGTATACACTACAGTTGTTGCCGACTTTGTAAGGAAATGTGTAGAGGAATGTGTTCCCACCAAGGCCATCTAAGTGTTCAAGAAGGCCATCTAAGTGTTCCCCAACCAGAAGCCTTGGATGAAGTAGGAGTTTCGCAATCTTCTGAGGAACAAATCTCGGGCATTCAAGTCAGGTGACATAGACTGAAACGGGAAGCCCTGATGCTAAATGCCGAAGATCCATGAACTCTGTCTTCATCTACAGGTTGGTGGTGGAGAGAGTCAGACTTTAAAATCCTGTGTGTGCATTTCTCTCAAGATCTGTTGTGGATCCAGTACATTGATGCAATCATAAAGAAAGCCTATCAACTCTACTTCCTTAAATGATGAGGGGATTTGGTATGACGAATACTCTCTGGACCTTCTTCAGGTGAACAGCAAATTGACTGTTTGCATCACGGCTTGGTTTGGCAACTCAGGAATGTTGGAGATTACAACGAGTGGTGGACACTGCCCGGTCCATCACGGGTACTCAGTTCTCCACCATTGAAAGGATCTATAGGAGGTTCTGCCTGAAAAAGACAGCTAACATCATCAAGAACCCATACCATCCTGGCCATTCTCTCATTTCACTCTTGCCATGGGAAAGAAGATATAAGTGTCTGAAAACTGTGACCTCTGGGTTCAGAGGTCACAAACTTGACATGACAAATACCAACTTCAGAGGTCACAAACACATGACATTGAACATGACCAACATCAACTAAACTTGAAACTACGGACTGTCGTGCTGAACTAGGGACATTGGGCTTTAGTTTTGTATTAATATTGTTTTTAATTTTTGAACTTTTTTTGTTATATTGTTAACTATGAGTACTGTTTACAGGCCTGTTATGCTGCTGCAAGTAAGAATTTAATCGTTCCGTTTTCATTAAATTTGACAATTAAACACTTTTTACTCTTGACTCTTAATGAAGCCAACAAAGGAGACTTTGATTTTGATCTCCAAAATATAAAATATGTATATATTCAAACATAGTAAGTTCAAATCAGTGGCTGATGTTGGGGTGGTCTTGGTTCTGGAGTGCCAACAATAAAGGTTGAATTGTTTCGTATATGCCGGAGATAAATTCTACTTCAGAAGGAAGCTTGTTGGATATGAGAAACAGTTGCAGTAACAAAGTTTAAGGGGTTTGAAGAAAACAAATGTTGGGTGACCATCTCATTCCATGTGTGCTGCTTGACCCTTTGTGTTCCTCCAGAATATCGAGCGTAAGTTTGGAGCAACAAAACAGCCATGCACGGGGTTGGGTTGGTGGTAAATAAAAAACTACCTCAAAGGCTTGGCACTTCCTATCTCAGTACATCATCCTGCCTTACATTTATTCTTCATACATTGTCATCCCAATGATTCGGATTTGATTTGCAATATCTCATCTCCGTTTTCCTATAGCTTATGCCAGTCAGCTGTGTTTTTAGCCACCTGGGATTCCTACTCTGCACTTACTCCATCTCTATGCCCATCTCTAAACTCATTGTTTTCAACTTTCCAAATATGTTTGCCTTGTTTATTGCTATCCTGTACAAATGATTTGATGTTTTTTTTTCATTAAAGGAGTACGGATATGAAAGACGGTCTGCTTTGAATATTGAAAAACACCTCTGATTTTGTAAGCTTAGTGTTGTTCATTCCAGTTCCTTGTGATTGTAAATCCAATTAACACTGAACAAATTGTATTTGCAATCAATTTGAGGTCAAATTACACCAATTATACACCTTGACCGGGTGCATCCAGAGAATTTTCCACTCAGGATAACATTGTAGTCTATGGAGCATGGGCTACACTCTAGAACAATGTGACCTCTCAATTCCTCCATTACCCCTCATGTGCCAGTTTATGTGATCAGTGTTAGCCTCTCTGACTCCTCTCCAGACAGTGCCAGCCTCTGTGCTCATTGTATCCAGACTCTCTCCAGACTCTGCTGGAGTCCAGGTTGGACTGTGAGTTCTCTCCAGCCTGTACTGACCTCCACATCATGTTGACTTTATGGATTCTAACATAACTGTGCCAGATACTCAGAACTCTTTCTGGACTGTCCTTTCTCTACGATCCCATTCCACCTGACTCCAGCTGTACTTTGACTATCCCCCCCTCCCCCTATTCCAACTGGCTATGGAAGCCATACTCTGACTCGTTCCAGGACCAACAACTCAATCTTGGATTACTTAAGCACTCGTGTCTATGAGCTGAAGACTTTTAGGAAATTTGGCTGGGCTTTCTGGCTCTCCCAATGCCACAATCCCTAATGACATTAAAAATGATTCCTCACTCAATCATAACAGGTGGTCATGCTGGTGTGAATAACTGCAGCCAATTTTATGCACAGAATATGAGTGCAGAGGGAATGCTGCATGGTCAAGATGAGATGTTGAAACAAGGATCCATCTGCCCACTCAATTGGATGAAAATGATTCATCGCAATATTATGAGGGAGTTGTCACTGGTATCCTACCCAATATTTATTCTTCAATCAATGTCAATAGATTTGGTCGTTACCACTGCTGTTTGTGGGAGTTTGCTATTTGCAAATCAGCTGCTGATCTTTAACTTGTGCAGCCAAAGCTAAAACAACATTGGTATCATCGGAGCAAAATAAATCTGGCCTTGCAGCAGCTGGTTGAAGGTCTCCATCCAGCCATCAGTATTCTAGTCATAGACTCAAACTGATAACTGGCTCTGCATGAAAACCAACTGTCTTCTGTACCTTATCAACAACATACAGAGACACAGCTAGGAGAGTGGGACATTTTCAACTTTGACACTGGGGTGATTCTGGTGAAGTGGATTCCAACCCATTGTAGAATTTGCTTGATTCTTGTTCCGCTAACATCGGGGTAATTCTCCCGCTGGAGAGGTTGAAAATTATTCCTGGAGATTATTTTGTCCAATCAATGTATTCATTTTGGAACTTCGGTGAAACATACCTCCTTTGAAAAAATGCATGTCTGATTACTTGTGTTTAATTTAAGTCTACGATTTTCTATGTTCTTTATCTGGCATATATATAACTCAGCAAATTTCATGACCTTCAAAAGGGAAACAAGTGATACCTCTAGCATCCGGAATATCAGGGATCAACAATTTTCAGGGCATGATACCAGCATAATCACATTTCACCTTAATCTAGCTAGAGGTTGCTCAGTCAGTAATAAGTACAAATAGAAAAACAAAAGTACCAATCATATTCATTACTCACCCTTTGGGCATTTTGTCCAATCTTCTGATTAACCTCATAGGTGCGGGTGATATTGTAAAGAAAACTTCCATTTTTAATTGGTTGAGATTTCTTTGATGATTAGTTAGCAATCTTTTTGTACAAAGCCCCTTGGGCAACAGTGACCGTAATATGGTGGAATTCTGCATTAGGATGGAGAGTGACATGGTTAATTCAGAGACTACGGTCCTGAACTTAAAGAAAGGAGACTTTGAAGGTATGTGATGTGAATTGGCTAAAATAGACTGGCAAATCTATATAATTAAAAGTCTCATCTTGACAACTTCCTGTCTGCAATGTATATTGATTTTAGAAAAAACGCTACCCTGTATCTCTGTAATTTTTGGGCATCTTACTCACAGTCTTCCTCCGCTGAGCCAGCCTGGAGGATTTTTCCCATCAATGAAAAAAAAAGGTTATGAGTGTTTAAAAAACCTTAAGATCAGCTGATTGGTCCTCTCATCTGTCATTCACCGCGATGAAGGTAACGCCCCTTCCGGGGGTGGGCAGGACAATAAACCCCTGGATGCCTGGACATGAGTCAGTCACTCTGCAAGATTGCGAGGGAGAGGCCACGACTGTCATTCTAAGCTGTGAATCAACTGTGAATGCACTTGCAATAAATGATTTGTTAACCCTTAATGACAATGCCATGAGTTGTTTGGCCTGCTGCCCTGCCTGTGCTTGAAAGTGCAATGCTTAATTGGAAATTAAATGAAATGAAATGACAATGCCATGAGTTGTTTGGCCTGCTGCCATACCTGTGCTTGAAACTGCAATGCTTTATTAGGACCAACTGTGTTTGGAAGGAATAAATGCTTTATTAGGTCCGACTGTGTTTGGAAGGAATAAATGCTTTATTAAGTCCGACTTTGGAAGGAATAAATGCTTTATTAGGTCCAACTGTGTTTGGAAGGTATAAATGCTTTACTAGGTGCTTAGTCCAAAATTCCTGCTCATTTCATGACTTCCGCTTAGTGGACAGGTCGCGCTGATTGCGTAATTTCCGGTGAGTGCAGAGGTCGCTCTAATTGCGTAATTTCCGGTAAGTGCAGAGATTACGCTGAAGTGCCGCCAACTGCGGAAGCCCCACAGTGGAGAGGCTGCGCTCAGCCATGTGAGTAGATTCAAGAAAGTTTACTGTCCTATATATGGTGTGTGAGTCAGTGTGTGTGAGTGTGCGTGTGTGTATGTGTGTGTGAGTGTGTGTGTGAGTGTGTGTGTGTGTGTGTGTTTGTGTGTGTGTGTGCGTGTGTGTGTGTGTGAGTGTGTGAGTGAGTGTATGTGTGTGTGTGAGTGTATTCAGATTCAGATTCAACTTTATTGTCATTGTGCAGCGTACAGTACAGAGACAACAAAATGCAGTTAGCATCGCCCTAGAAGAGCAACATAAATATGAATTTCTCAAATTCTTGGGAGACACGGGGCGTCATGATGTGCCCGCACCGCCGCCATTTTGTCCTACCTACACCTATTGTCTATTGAATATATGTTCTGCACCTATTGTCTATTGAATCTAGGGGTATGCCTTCTTCTGTCCTCCTGCCTACTGGGAGAGGAGAGAAGAGGAGATGTCCGGAGTGAAAGCTGCCCTTCATTATGCTGCTGAGGCAGCATGAAGTGTGGACATCTGGTAACGAAAAGCCATGGTTGATGAGTGTGCGTGAGTCTGTGTGTGTGTGTGAGTGCATGTGTGTGTGAGTGTATGTGAGTGTGTGTGTGTGTGTGGGTCTATGCGAGTGTGTGTGTGTGTGTGTGTGTGTGTGTGTGTGTGTGTGTGTGTGTGTGTGTGTGTGTGTGTGTGTGTGTGTGTGTGTGTGTGTGTGTGTGTGTGTGTGTGTGTGAGAGTCTGAGTCCAACGGGTCCTACTTAGTCTAGTTATACTTAAAGGGTTGATGGTGGAGATGCAATGGCAAACATTTAAATACTGCATGGATGAACTCCAGAAAATCCCAGTCTGGCAAAAAATAAGACAGGGAAGGCGGCTTAACCGTGTCTGAAGAGGGAAATCAAGGATAGTGTTAAATCCTAGGAAGAGGCATATAAATTGACCAGAGGAAGCAGCAAATCGGAGGACAGGGAGAAATTTAGAACTCAACAGGGGAGGACAACGGCGTTAATTAAGATGGGAAATAAAGAGAATGAAAGAAAGCTTGCGGGGAATATAAAAACTGAATCTAAAAGCTTCTTTAGATATGTAAAAATGAAAAGATTAGTGAAGACAAATGTGGGTCCCTTACAATTAGAGGCAGGTGAATTTATAATGGGAAACAAAGAAATGGCAGAACAGTTAAACAAATAATTTGGTTCTGTCTTCACTAAGGAAGACACAAACAATCTTCCGGAAATAGTAGGGGATGGAAGATCTTGTGGGAGGGAGGAACTGAAGGGAATCAACATCAAAAAATGGTGTTAGGTAAGCTGTTGGGAATGAAGGCAGATAAATCCCCAGGGCCAGATGGTCTGCATCCCAGAGAACTCAAGGAGGTGGCCCTAGAAATCGTGGAAAAATTGATGATAATTTTCCAAAGTTCTCTCGACTTTGGTAGCCAATGTAACCACACTTTATAAGATAGAATTTAGATAGAATTTATTACCACACAACCAGGGTCGGTGGAATTTGGGTTGTCAGCAGTGATACAATAATAAAGAACACACAACCACAATTAAAATGTAACACAAACATCCACCACAGCATTCATCACTGTGGTGGAAGGCACAAAATTTGGCCAGTCCGCCTCCATTTCCCCCCTGTGGACAGGACAAGAGTCCAGAGTCAGTCCAGGATCGGCTCTTCCTCATCGGAGACCGCGGCTTTAAGTTGTTGTAGGCCGCAGGCCGGCGGTCGAGATTTAAAGTCTCCGCCACAGCCAGAAGCACCGTAGACTGCAGGGCCGGCGGTCGAAGCTCCCCTCCAGGGGTGATGGTAAGTCCATGCCGGACCCGCGGTAGAAGTTGGCCGCGGGCCGGCAGTGATGGCTTCTTCTTCCCCCGGGTCCCCCACGAGGGATCCCGGGCTGTAGACGCCGCACCAGCTGGAGCTCTGCAGACCGCGACTTCAGGCTGCGACTTAAGGCTGCCGGCTGCCCCGGGCCAGCGAAACGGAGCGCTCCCCTCCAGCGAGCCCCAGCGAGGGCTCACCCGCTCCACAACGAGAGTCCACGCTGCGCCCGCCGCTGAAGTCCCGGGCGCGTCTCTGGGAAAGGCCGCGCCGATCCTTGATGTTAGGCCACGGGGGAGGCGACCTGGAAAAAGTAACCTCTCCATGGAGGAGGCGACCGAAGTGGTTTCCCACTTACCCCCCCACACCACCCCCCACACAAAACACACAAAGGAACATTAAGCACATACTTTAAAACATATTTTAAAAAATTTAAAAATTGAAAAAACTGACGTGCTGCTGACATGGCTGCTGCCAGAGCAGCACCCTCTAGCTTATTTATAAGAAAGGAGGGAGTGGGAAAACAGGGAATTATAGGCCAGTTAGCCTTACATCGGTAGTGGGGAAGATGCTGGAGTCAATTGTTAAAGATGTTATAGCGACGCACTTGGAAAGCAGTGGCAGGATCGGTCAAAGTCAGCATGGATATATGAAGGGGAAATCATGCTTGACTAATTTTCAGGAATTTTTTGAGAATGTAACAAGTAGACTGGATAAGGGAGAGCCAGTGGATGTGGTGTATCTGGACTTTCAAAAAGCCTTTGACAAGGTCCCACACAAGATTTTAGTGTGCAAAATTAGTGCACATGGTATTGGGGGTAGGGCATTGACATGGATAGAGACCTGGCTGGCAGACAGGAAGCAAAGAGTAGGAATTAACGGGTCCTTTTCAGAATGGCAGGCAGTGACTAGTGGGGTGATGCAATGCTCGGTGCTGGGACCTCAGTTATTTACAATATATATTAACGATTTAGACAAGGGAATTAAATGCAAGTTTGCTGATAACACAAAGCTGGGTGGCAGTGTGAGCTGCGAGGAGGATGCTATGATGCTGCAGGGAGACTTGGATATGTTGGGTGAGTGGGCAGAAGCATGGCAGATATAATATGGATAAATGTGAGGTTATCCACTTTGGTGGGAAGAACAGGAAGGCAGGCTATTATCTGAATTGTGTCAGATTAGGAAAAGGGGAGGTGGAACGAGACCTGGGTGTGCTTGTACATCAGTCACTGAAAGTAAGCATGCAGGTACAGCAGGCAGTGAAGAAAGCTAATGGCATGTTAGCCTTCATGTGAGAGGATTTGAGTTTAGGAGCAAAGAGGTCCTAATGCAGTTGTAGAGGGTCCTGCTGAGACCGCACCTGGAGTATTGTGTGCAATTTTGGTCTCCTAATTTGAGAAAGGACGTTATTGCTATTGAGGGAGTGCAGCATAGGTTCATCAGGTTAATTCCCGGGATTGTGGGACTGACACATGATGAAAGAATGGGTCGACTGGGCTTGTATTCACTGGAATTTAGAAGGATGAGAGGCAATCTTATAGAAACATATAAAATTCTTAGAGGATTGGACAGGGTAGATGCAGGAAAAATGATCCTGATGTTGGGGGTCCAGAACCAGGGGTCACAGTTTAAGAATATGGGGTAGGCCATTTAGCACTGAGATTAGGAAACACCTTTTCACCCAGAGAGTTGTGAATCTGTGGAATTCTCTGCCACTGAAGGCAGTGGAGGTCAATTCACTGGATGTGTTCAAGAGAGCGTTAGATTTAGCTCTTAGGGCTATAGGACTCAAGGGATATGGGGGGAAAGCAGGAAAGGGATACCTATTTAGATGATCAGCCATGATCATATTGAATGGTGATGCTGGCTTGAACGGCCGAATGGCCTACTCCTGCACCTATTATTCTATGTTTCTATGATTCTATGATTTATACTTTATCCTAGAGTGTTGCAGGAACTCAACATGTCAGGCAGCATCTGTAGAGCGAATGGAACAACGTCCATTGAAGACCCTTCTTCAGACTGGTGGAGTAGGGGAAAAGAAGCTGGAAAAGAGGTGGGGTTGTGGCAAAACCTGGCAAAGCTGGAGTGGCAGGTTGATTAACAGATGTGTGGAGTGGTGAAAATAAGGCAAAAGGTTGTCAGATAAGGACAGATAAGGAGTGAAATGTAAAGCCAGAGGGAGGGATTTGGGTGGAAGGGGACAGATGAAGGTGAAAGGGGGGGATAAAAGGGAAATATGGGTGTCTGGGATGTATGAGCATACAGAGGAGGGGAAAGGAACAGGGTAACTAGGGTAGTGGTAGATGATGGAATAAATATTTGTGCACTAGGGTTGGGGGAAGCAGGGGAAAACGAGGAGGTGAGAGTTATTAATTGAAATTGGCGAATTTGATGCTCCACTCCCATCTACAGCTACATTTTTCAGCTTTCTGCCATCTGCTCCATCAGTCCGAAGAAATAAACTAACCCAAAATATGATCTGTCCATTCCCTCCACAGATGCTGCCTGATTAATTGAATTCCTCCAGCACTTTGTTTCTTTGCTCAAGATTCCAGCATCTGCAGTGTCTTTTTACTTCTTTGTGGTGAAGACTGTTCCATCACACTCCAGTGGGTGAACTGCACAATTCATATGCATCTGAATAGAGGGCGTAATGAAAGATGAAAGAATAACTGAAACTTGCTCAGAAAAATTGAAATCCATTCTCTGGAGAATAGATAGGCAAAGATAAGTGCAATTCTTGCTTGTGAATTTCATAATTTTTATCTTCTCGTGACAGGAATTGTGTTGCATTGATAACCGGTATTTTCTTACAATCATTACAATTTTCATGTAATGGTAGTATTTAACTCCCACCAAAATAAATGGCTAATCATATTCTTAGTACAGTAAATGCAATCAGCTAAAGTAATTATTCCTCTCCCATTTGTTTTTTTATATACAGGGGATCCCCACATTACGGTTGACCTGATTTGCAGAAATCTAACTTTATGTAAACACGCAGGTACATTTGAAAGCATTTTTCAAGAAAATAATATATTATTATTATTTTAATTATAATTATAATGGTACATGATATTCATTTTTAAATAGATACAATATATAATTCAATAATTTAATTATGTATAGTGAGGGGTGAACTGAAAGAATTATGGCAAGTGTATATAAAGCAATACATTATGGATAGCTATAAAGGACAAGCATTTTTTTTGAGTGATTGGTTTATGGACAGTACTAAGGAAGAGAGCCCTTACATACCACAGGGACTGTCTGTACATGAAACATTTCTCTTAAAGTCTGAACATACAATAATACAAATTTAATAGCATACAAATTACACGTACTTCAACGTTCCAAGTGTAAAGGAATAACTATAGATTTTGCCAGATCTAAGTCCATCCAACCATATTTTTCATTCATTATAAATTAAGGCAAAACCCATGGCTGTTATGACCAAGCAAAAACAGTTTGTTTTGATTTTTTAAAATCATCATATTAAGGGAAATTTCCTTTAAAGTATTCATTTCAATGCATGGCCAGCTACATGGAAACAGTAATAATATAATTTAGAAAAGATCCCCCCCCCCCCCTTTTTCCATTGTAATTCACCCTTTAAACTTCATTACTGTTTCAGAAACAAAGCTTCACTCAGTTTAAATGTATTTGATAAACACCAGAAACTAGATTAATGCCAAGAATGAATGAGTAAAGCATGTGCAAATAGACCAGTAGAAATCAGAGGTCAGAGGCTGGCCTCCTTCCTTTAATAAATTTTAATGAGGAGTTCACATTCCATCAGTAGACACAGTCAGACTGCGCCTGAATCCAAATGGGTCATAGTCATTACATTAAGGGTCATTCACGCCATAAATGAGGAGCGTGAGCTTGATGTTAAACATATTACTAATGACCATGTGTACAGAGAAGCACTTTTTTGACATTCATTGTTAAGGTATTTTGGTGATTAAATCCAAAATAATCAGAAAGGGACTTTGCTTATTTTTTACCTCAAGTGAGGGATCGAGCTGTATGTCACATCTTCTCTTCAATGTTCTCTTGTTTCAACCCCCACTTTTGGAGCCATCACGGGAGTGGTAAATCCCTCATTTTACAAGGTTATTTCACAATCATACCTAAACTTTGATTGCCAGCAAACTATTTATCCTTAGCCTGTATCCAAATTGATACACACTTCCAGGTGGGTCTGGCAAAGCAAAATCAAAAGCTTTCACTCTGATAAATTAACCTTCACTCCAGCTCAAACATTCTGGCCACCACGAAGCTCAAATACCCAAACTAATTGCAATAACTGTCATTTGGATGAGATATTAAATAATTTCCTGTTTGCTCAGTTGATAATAAATAACATCATTTGGTGAGCATTGATCAACAAACCTCTCAATTCCAAAAGGTCACTCACTCTTAGAAAACCTTGTTGAACACAATTAACTGTTGCATTTGCCAACGTAACACAAACTGCACTTTAACTCGGCATATGTGATTTATCTTGGGAAATGCTGATAATGTCATCGGGTGCTATATGAATACATGCAGTTTTGCACTCAGCTGGCATCCTAAATGAGATGAATTAACTTCAACATTTTTTTTAAAGCCCAAGCAATGTATTTAAAACTCCCAGATTGTGGACCAACAACACATTAATTGTGTGTAGGCATCAGTGGATTTGCTAACCAACAAAATAACTACAAAAATATCTATAGCCACAACAACAACAACAACAACAATAACTACTTACTTTATTTTACTGCCAACCTCACCAGAGAATAAGCAATGCAAAGGTTCTCTATTGATCTTTCAGCCTTCAGGACTATATGTTGAAAGTGGCTGTAGTTTAGTTTAGTTTAGTTTTGAGATACAGTGTGGAAACAGTCCCTTAGGCCCACCAAGTTAATAGACAATAGACAATAGACAATAGGTGCAGGAGTAGGCCATTTGGCCCTTCGAGCCAGTACTGCCATTCAATGTGATCATCCCCAATCAGTACCCCGTTCCTGCCTTCTCCCCATATCCCCTGACTCCGCTATTTTTAAGAGCCCTATCAAGCTCTCTCTCTTGAAAGCATCCAGAGAACCTGCCTCCACTGCCCTCTGAGGCCCTCTGAGAATTCCACAGACTCACCACTCTCTGTGAGAAAAAGTGTTTCCTCGTCTCCGTTCTAAATGGCTTACTCTTTATTCTTAAACTGTGGCCCCAGGTTCTGGACTCCCCCAACATCGGGAACATGTTTCCTGCCTCTAGTGTGTCCAAGCCCTTAACAATCTTACATGTTTCAATGAGATTCCCTCTCATCCTTCCAAACTCCAGAGTGTACAAGCCCAGCTGCTCCATTCTCTTAGCATATGACAGTCCCGCCATTCCGGGAATTAACCTTGTAAACCTACGCTGCACTCCCTCAATAGCAAGAGGGTCCTTCCTCAAATGAGGGGACCAAAACTGCACACAATACTCCAGGTGTGGTCTCACTAGGGCTCTGTACAACTGTAGAAGGACCTCTTTGCTCCTATATTAGATTCCTCTTGTTATAAAGGCCAACATGCCTTTCGCTTTCTTCACTGCCTGCTGTACCTGCATGCTTACTTTCATAGACTGATGTACAAGGACCCCAAGATCATGTTGTACTTCCCCTTTTCCCAACTTGACGTCATTTAGATAGTAATTTGCCTTCCTGTTTTTGCTACCAAAGTGGATAGCCTCACATTTATCTGCATTAAACCATTCATCTGCCCATTCCCCCAACCTGTCCAAGTCACCCTGCATTCTCATAGCATCCTCCGCACAGTTCACACTGTACCCAGCTTTGTGTCATCTGCAAATTTGCTAATAAGGCAACAACTTATTATTAATGATGCTATAAGGCAACAACTCGACCATTGCGCTACTGTACCACCCTGTAATGGAGTTTGAGATATCCTCACCATAAAAGATGCTATATAATTGCAGGTCTTTTGATTATCTTTTTAATGTTAGGACACATTTTGTAGAAATTGAGTGGAACAGGTTTATGGGGTATGACTACTTTATAATGAGGTCCTTGAGGAAAGGGATAATTGGATGTTAACTATGACAAGGGAAATGCTTACATAGAGGCCAAGGTTCTAAATGAATTGCAATGTATAGGATGAGCAGAACGGGAAATTTCTGGCCTTGAAATCAAGAGCGCTGACTGAAGTTTCCAGTAATGGTGGGATTAAGTTAATTCCGAGGTGCCAGAATGCAATTGTGGTGTTGGATGCCTGAGGTGTGATAGGCCTTGTCCCACATGACACAGTGCATAGTTGGTAGAGCTGCTGCCTCACTGCTCTGGTGACCCGGGTTTGATCCTAACCTCCAAGTGGAGTTTGTACATTGTCCCTATGACTGCTTAGGGTTTCTCCCACATCCCAAAGACTCGTGGGTTGATAGGTGTATTGACCACAGTAAATTTCCTTGGTTATATAGGAGAGTGGTAAATACTGGGAGCGACTGATTGGAATTAGGGGGGTATAAAATGGGATTAGTGTTGCATGCATATACATAGTTGCTTGATGTTCAGCAAGGACTTTTTGAATATTTCTGAATATTTTATTCAAAATGTGAACATTTAATCCCTTGATGCCATTCTGGAGGTGTCTGTCAGGAAGGCAATTAAGAAGTATTGGAAATGCACTTTCCACATAGGATTGGGTAGGAATGCAGCAACGGGCTTCTGACAGGGTGATGGAACACAGTGGATAAATTATAGTGACAGAAATATAATGGACTGCATTCAATAATGTAGAAATTTCAAGGAGAGAGAATGCTTTAGGGTCACAATACAAAAATATTTTGTTGATGTTCTTATTTAGGGAAGCAAACCAGGTGAAAGAGATTCAAAAGAGAATGGAGGGTGTGGCTGATGACAAGGGAACAATTGAGAGAAGGAGAATTGGGAAACAATTGAGAATTGGAGTGTGAGGAGTGAATGTGATTCACCTTTTTGAGAAGAAGATACTGATAATAGTTTGGTGAAGAAATTGTGCTTATAACATGAAACAAATACTGGTTATATTACCCTTGTTTTGGGAAGATATTGAAGCTCTGACACTGGAAGTACATAAATTAAACATTTAAGACATTGGCTTTATTACCGTATGTTTGTTTTACAGCAACGCTATTTTACACTTAAAGTATGTTTTCATTTAAGATATATTTAATGTTATAAATCGATCAACAGCCCAAAAGAGGGAAATGGGGTTAATATGTCAAAGTCATAGTTGTAGAGCATTGCAACAGGTTCTTCAGCCCACCACATCTATGTCAACCATCATGTATGTCTATAATAATCCCACCAGTTTACATTAGTTTCATATCCCTCTATGCTCCGCCACACATATATTTATGGATATGATTTCACAAGGATAATTTTCTAATAAAATCCCTTGACCCTTATAATTAACAATAAAGAATAAGCAATAAATTATTTAAACAACAAATGAACTTTATCATATTTCTATTGTTTTAATGAAGCAGCTACTTTACTAGTTGAACAGTTTCCTCGAGTAATTTCATAACGCTCTTGAAACCTTGCAGAAAGTGTATTTTCTTTCCCTTAATTGATCCCTCAGGATTGAGGTTGACTTTCTTCCACTTTGCTTTGTGGGTTCCAGGTGACTGATGCAGGAAATGAGAGAGACACTAACACTTGAAGATGAACCAGGGGGTGGTTGATGGGTGAGGTGGGTCGTGTGTGAGGTGATTCACTCATTCTACCACTTACAAATATTTCTGAGAATTCCTGTGAGCTTGAGGTTGTCAATACTATCGCAAATACTCCCTTTCCACATTGAGCCATCAAAGGTCAGAGGTTCCCAGGATCAGTGGGGAAGTTGCAATTCCTCAGTTAAGCTTTAGACATACCCTTGAATACTTTTCTCTGTCATCTCCTCCCATGACAGAACTTTGAACAGAGTGTCTGCTTCAGGAGTCTGGTTTCAAGCAATGTGAATGATGTGGCCTGTCCAACTTCACCAGCTGAGATTGAGTAGGGCCTCAAAACTGGGGATTTTAGCCTGGGAGAGGACACTGACATCTGTTCTATTATCCTTCTAGTAAAGTTAAAGAATTTGCAGAGACAGAATTGATAGTATGTTTGCAGTGTTTTAAATTCTACGCAGTGGCTAACATTATTGCATTGTTTTCTACAACCTATCATAAAAAGATACATTGATTGTGAAGGAATGCATGGTTTCATCATTTAACATTTGTTCCTTAACCAATCACTGTGAACACATTAATGTTATAATACTACCCAGATATACAATAAACTCCCCTCCAAAGGATTGGCATATATTTTGTGCATCTCTTGCCATAAGAAATATTTTCCAACTTTGCACTTAGTCCACTTTGGTCCTTTGCTCTATGTGTTGCAATCCTTTTCTTCACTGCCTATTTGTACTCTCCTTTGCCCTAACCCAAACATAGACATGATTACTTTCATGTGTATGGGCTCTGTGTGTTTAATTGGTGATGTCTATTTATCTTGGATTTTGTATGAAGTACAAAACATTGCAATGCATTTATATTGTCCATAAAGGAGATGTGTTTTCCCTAAATACATTGTTAATTTCCTCTTTTTGTTGGAGGACATTTTAATTATTTTTTTTTAAATTGGCTGCGCTCAGGGCTAAAGATTGATTAATGCATGATTTAATTTCCTCTTTAAAATTAGAAACAGAACTCGGCACGATGGCTAATAATTTTCATTCGCTGTGCTGCCCTGTTTGTTCAGGCAGTCTAATTAAGGCTCAGTTCCCATGGCTGATTAGACAGATCCTACATCTGACTGCAGTTTGCAGATAATGCTCCAAGGCAGGAACTCATGCCTATTTGCAGTAAATCGGAAAAGTCTGCAGATGAACAACAAGCTTTTTCTCCTTTAATTAGAGAAATTGGAATGTCTTGTGTGTAATGATACAGCATAATTTAGCAATAAGTGTCAGCTGCAGTCAAAGCATGACGCCCTTGGTCATTTGTATGCGTGTCCGATCTGATTTTACATGTTGGTACAAGGGCTAAAAAGCAATTCAAAGTAATGTTCCCCCTTAGAATACTGTGCATCTGTCCATTCACAACCAATATTATTTTCAGCAGCAAAGAAAAGCTTCCTGCTAAGTTTGTATAAATATCAACCAACAATCTTTTGGATTGTTGATAACAAGTTAGAACACAGAACATATAATAGTGCAGCACAGGAGCAGGCCTTTGAGTCCAATATGTCAGTGCCAAATGTAACTAATCCATTCTGCCTGTACATGATGCACATCCCTCCATTTCCTGCATATCCATGTGCACACTTAAAATACTTTTAATCGTCACTATGTTATATGTTCCCACTACCATCCCTGGAAGTGAATTTCAGGAAAGTAACAATCTCTGTGTCAACAATGTGCTCTACACATCTCCTTTCAACTTTCCTCATCTTACCTTAAAGATATACCTGCTAGTATTTGGCATTTTTTGCCCTGGGAAAAAGATTCTAGATGTCCATCCTATCTATGCTTCTCTTAATTTTCAAAACTTCATTCAGGTCTACCCACAACCTTTGACTCTCCAGAGGAAACAATACCAATCTCAAAGTCATCTTTGTTGAGTCTCTTTGCCTGTACTCGTTTTCACCACACACAGCTAACAATGGCCTGTTTCCTTTATCATCATTCCTTTTTTGCATATCTTTCATCATTTGTTCTATATATCTCACCATCTAGTTTTCTCATTTACCTTTCCCCTGACTCAGTTTGATGAAAGGTCTCGACCCAAAACATCACCTGTTCATTTTCTCCACAGATGCAGTCCTGTTGAGTTACTCCAGCTTTTTGTGTCTATGTCCAATTTGTCCAACCTCTCTTTATAACTAATGCACTCTAATTCAATTAATATCCTAGTAAACCTCTTCTCCATCCTCTCTAAAACCTCTGCATACAATGCTCCCAATGCAGCCTACACCTTTCTTTATTTTATTTTATGTTAGTGGAGGTCTTCTATGTGGGGGGTGGGGGTGGGGAAGGGGGAAACTTTATTCTTAGTCCCTTACCTGGTCGGAGAGGCAGCATCCCTCCGTGCTGTTTCTTCGCCCCGTCCTCGCGGCCTACCACTGAAAGGGGAGCGGCGTTTTCCTGTCGGGACCGGCTGGGACTACAGCTTCGGCGGCGGTGGCGCAGCGCTGGGATACCAACAAGGAGCGGGCGATGCCTACCGGGTCGCCGTGCGGTAAGCTCCGGAGCGCTTTGGTCGCCGACTTCCAACATCGCGGAGCTGTGGCTGCGGGCGTTCGGCCGCGGGCGGCGCTGGATTTGGATTTGGAGCGCCGCAGAGCCAGAGATCGAGTTCGCCGGGGTCGGAGCTCCAGCCGGCGCGGCCGGAGGACTACGAGTGCCGCGGTCTCCGGTCTCCGGGGAGGGGACAGCCGCTCCAGACTTTTCCAAGCTGCTGAGGAATGTTTCACCCGACGCCGATGTTTCATCTTTACGGCAAGAGGGCCCTGAAAATCATCGGACTGGCTGCACGGCCACAGATGGGCCCTGACCTCGGGATGTTTCACAGAGGAAGAGGACTTAACTTTCTGGTGCCTTTCCCCCGCAGTGGAAATGTTTTGATTCTGCTGTGGGGGGATGTTTGTGTTGAACTCTTTAATATGTTGTGTCCATTTTAATTCATTTTTTTTTAAAACCTTTTTCTATGGAACTTATTATTATTTAAATTATGTGAAGCGCTTTGGGGTCAATGCAAATTGTCTTAAAATGCGCTATATAAATAAAGTTTACTTACTTACTTACTAACCAAAGTTTTATAAAGCTACAACATGACTTGCTAATTCTAAACTTCCTATACTCAATAGCCAATACTCAATACTCACCTGAAGAAGGCAATTATACCAAATGACTTCCTTGCTATATCTACGTATGTCGACACTTTCAGGGAGTTGTGGACCTGGATCCCAATATTCCATACATATCAACGCTGTTATGTGTCTTGCAATTATCTGTTCACTTTGCCATTACATTTGACCTCCCAAATTGCAACACACTTCCCCAGATTAAATTCCATCTGTCATTTTCACGTTTATTTCTGTAACTGATCTATATCCTGCTGTATCAGCCTTCGTCATTGTCCGCTACTCTATGGCTCGCGGTGGAGGAGGTGAGAAGACTGAAGGAGGCAGAGCGACACACCAAGGCTGTCTCAATGGCCAAGCAGGGCCAATGGACTAACTGGGAGAGCCTGGAAAAGAGGAAACTCAGCTGGTGTGACATCTGGCAAATGGAAGCAGGAGCGGAAAACCCGGGGGGGCCAGAGGGGACACGTTCCCCCCCCCCCCACCCCCCCCATGTTTTGAGAGGTGGGGGACACCCCCCCCTCCAAGTTTTTGTCATCTGGATTTTTAAATCTCCGCTTTCCGTGAGGCAGTGGAGGTGGGACTGCTGATCGAGGGCGCCGATTGGACGAGAGACGTCGGTCAGCAGGCAATGGGGGCAGGACATGATGATTCAGCGCGATGATTGCAGGAGGGAGCAGTGGGGGGGGTGCCTACATCACTAAGGCACATTTTAGCAGGATGCACTATGAACCTCGGCCAAGGGCGTCACACTTGGCGGCATAACCAAGTTCTCAGACAGCTGTCATCAATCCTTGAACAGAGGTGAATGATCACAAATTCTTCCCCACAAACATCGGCAGGAAATGTCCACTTCACAACATTTATACCAGCAGGCCAACCTCCAGAGCACCAGATAACATCAATGGATGCAAGCATTCTGCAGCCTGCTCGGGATAGGAAAATGGAAGTGGACTTAGAAAAAAGGCTTGCGTTTCCGCAAGACATTGTGACTACAACACTCCGGCCAGACATGGTCCTGTGGTCCACAACAGCTAAGTTGGCATACGTTGTGGAATTGGCAGTTCCATGGGAAGATGGTGTTGAAGAAGCTTTTGAGAGGAAAAAGACCAAGTATTCTGAACTGGCAACTGAAGCTTCCCAGAATGGCTGGAAGACCAATATTTTCCCTGTCGAAGTGGGATGTAGCGGATTTGTTGCTACATCTATGGCCAGGCTATTAAAGAAAATGGGGGTGAGGGGTCGCTCCCTCCAACAAGCAATCAAGTCATTATCAAATTCTGCAGAAAAAAAGCAGCAATTGGATTTGGATTAAAAGGAGAGACAACAATTGGGCTGCAAGATGAAAACAGGAGGGTATGGAATTGAGGGGGGTGTAACTGGGACTTCAGGTATCACCGTTGAGCCCTCTGGAGATGTTGTGGGCTTATCAATGAAACGTCAAAGAAGGAGGGTGCCCACCTGATAACCCCGATGACGTACCTACCCCACCTTTCACTACTTCAATCCCACTGCAAATAGCAAGAGTACCGACTTATTACAGGGATTGAAACATCAAGCCCTATTAGCAATGTTAGCATTCATAGCAAAAGGATTTGAGTATAGGGTCAGGGAGGTTCTACTGCAGTTATACAGAGCCTTGGTTAGACCACACCTGGAGTATTGCGTACAGTTTTGCTCCTAATCTGAGGAAGGACATTCTTGCCATAGAGGGAGTACAGAGAAGGTTCACCAGACTGATTCCTGGAATGTCAGGGCTTTCATATGAAGAAAGAGTGGGTAGACTCAGCTTGTACTCGCTAGAATTTAGAAGATTGAGGAGGGATCTTATAGAAACTTACAAAATTCTTAAGGGGTTGGACAGGCTAGATGCAGGAAGATTGTTCCCGATGTTGGGGAAGTCCAGAACAAGGGGTCACAGTTTATGTGTGTGTGTGTGTGTGTGTGTGTGTGTGTGTGTGTGTGTGTGTGTGTGTGTGTGTGTGTGTGTGTGTGTGTGTGTGTGTGTGTATATGTGTGTATATGTGTGTGTATATGTATGTATGTATATGTATGTGTGTGTATGTATGTGTGTGTATTTGTGTATATGTATATATATATATATGTGTGTGTGTGTATACATATATACATATATGTGTGTGTGCATATATGTGTGTGTGTGTGTGTGTGTGTGTGTGTGTGTGTGTGTGTGGGTGTGTGGGTGTGTGTGTGTGTGTGTATATATATGTGTGTGTATGTATATATATATATATATATGTGTGTGTGTGTGTATATATACAGTATATATGTGTGTGTCTGTATATATATATATGTGTGTGTGTGTATATATAGATGTATGTGTGTGTATATATATATGTGTATGTGTGTATAATAATAAACTTTATTTCAGACTCAAGGTCCAGACAAGGGGCAACATCACATAAAAATGCATTACATATTAAAAAATATCATAAAGTACATATAAAATCTTAGTATATCACTTATAAAAGTATCATAAATTATATATTTAAAAAAACACAATACATGAATTAAAATCCAGAATAAAAGAATGATCAATGTCCTACAACGAAACAACGATACCAGTGTCTCCACAACTGGGATTCGTAGCGTGTGGTGCTAAACCTTATGTTTGACAGGGCCACAATAATTACATTTTTAGAGTCATTTATTCTGCAAATGAATTTATACATATGATTTCTTAGGATAGCTTCTAAAGTACTGACTCCTGCAGCCACAAACATGTTACTAGCACTACACCATCTAGGTGTAGTGAGACTATGGGGAGAAGGCAGGTATGGGTTATTGATAGGGGACGATCAGCCATGATCACAATGAATGGCGGTGCTGGCTCAAAGGGCCGAATGGCCTCCTCCTGCACCTATTTTCTATGTTTCTATGTTTCTATGAGGCGTGGTCCTCCAACTCAAGCCGTTGTCGAATTTAAGATTCCAGATCTCCCCTTGCCTTCCTCAGCAGTGATCTTTAAAAAAGATTCCAATTGCACTTGCCCTGCGTGTTGCAATAGCAGTTCGCCCTCCCCCTTGCTAGTCTTGCCATTTTGACGTCATCTTTTGAAGCTGGTTGGTTTTAAATTAAAGGTATTTTGGGTTTTTTAAACTTTAATCTAATGTCGAGAAATATATCCTAAAATGTTCAGTGTAAGTGATTCAAGGGGGAAAAATGTGACAGAAGGTAAAAATCTTGTGAAAGTTGGCATTTTTATAGCTTTAATCGCAAATAACGTGTCAAATATAGGATGAAATCTTCATTCAGGTTGATCTCTGCTGGCTGAGCTTTTGCGGTCATAATTTGAAGCAGGTGGTTTTAATTTTAGTCTTTTGATGATTTTAAACTTTAATCAGTAATAAGTCGAGAAATAAAGCATGAAATGGTCAGATAAGGTGTTCCGGCCTCGACGGGAAAAATGTCAACTGGAATATGGGTAGCCAGTACTAAATCTAAACTACCACGTCATTGTGCTTAAATGGATCATAATCTTCTGAATCATTGCACCAACAAATCCACCGTATGACCATCCAATTCCACAGGTTTTTTCAGTTCATTTCAGTTCAGTTTAGTTCAGAGATACTGCATGCAAACAGTCTTGTTGACCCACCGAGTCCGCACTGACCAGTGATCACCCGTACACTATTTATTTTCTCCCAATCAACTCCACAGATTCCCAACCAACCTTTTAAAATGTCAATCATCAATGGTGCCCCACTCCACAACTTATTGAAGTCTGTTGGCCCCCATCAACATCCCGCTAACATCCTGTCATGTCCCATTGCATCCCATCCCATCCCATCCCGTTCCCTGCTACCATCACCCTATCCACTCCTGCTGCTACATCTTATAATAATAATAATAATGGATGGGATTTATATAGCGCCTTTCTAATACTCAAGGCGCTTTACATCACATTATTCATTCACTCCTCAGTCACACTCGGTGGTGGTAAGCTACTTCTGTAGCCACAGCTGCCCTGGGGCAGACTGACGGAAGCGTGGCTGCCAAACTGCGCCTACGGCCCCTCCGACCACCACCAATCACTCACACACATTCACACACAGGCAAAGGTGGGTGAAGTGTCTTGCCCAAGGACACAACGACAGTATGCACTCCAAGCGGGATTCGAACCGGCTACCTTCCGGTTGCCAGCCGAACACTTAGCCCATTGTGCCATCTGTCGTGATTGGTGCTTGATTGGTGTCAAACATTTCACCTGTGAAAACGTGGTCTCCATCCTGACACCCTCTCCACCCTCATTTCCTCCTCTGCCACTTAAAACTCTTGATTTTCTCATTTTTCCAGTTCTAATGAAAGATAATTGAATGAACCATTAATTATTTCACTCGCCACAGATGCTACCTGACCTGCTGAGTATTTCCAGCAGTTTCTCGATTTATTCCCGATTTACATCATATGCAGATTATTGACTTTTCAATTAAACTTCTTGCTGCATGAGAATATCTATCTCCTTCTATCTATATCTATCTATAGCTATATCTTCTATCTATATATATATATCTATCTATCTATATCTATATCTATATCTATATCTTCTATCTCTATCTATCTTCTGTATTCCATTCTATATATCTATTCTATATCAATGCTATTACTAAAACTCTCATCTTGACCACATCCGGTCTGCGTTGTATTTAAATTAGCGCAAAAACGCTACCCTATGTAGCTAGGATTACTCGCCACCTTACTCACCGTTCTCCTTTGCTGCAAGCCACCAAGTTTTGTTCCGATCGGTGGAAGATTACAAAAGTTATGAAGAGTTAAAAAATCGTGAGATCAGCAGATTGGTCTTCTTGCCTATCAGTCACCATGAAGGTAACGCCCCTTCCGGCACCAGCTGGAGAATAAAATCCCAGTGGCGGGCTGAGTCTGTGGGCACGTCCAGAAGCCAGCTGCCCGTCCAGAAGCCAGCCGCCCATCCCGAAGCCAGCTGCCCGTCCAGACGCTGCCGAGAATAAAGCTGAAGCAGAGGAGTGTGTGCTTCCCCGACTGCAGGACGTTCCCACCGGCCCCCGCTGGAAGCCGTCACATCCCCAGCTGCAGAAGGCTCACACCCCCCACCGGTCTCCGCCTGAAGCCGTCCCTGTCCCCAGCCGCATGATTCTCCCCACTGGTCCCCGCCTGAAGTCGGTGGGGTGCGGCAGCGGCAGGGGTAGGCAGTGGCAGGGGTAGGCCACGGCAGCGGTAGGCCATGGCAGCGGCAGGTCAGGGCAGCAGTAGGCCATGGCAGCGCTCCCTCCCCACCGGCCCTCGACAGGCCATGCCTGAAACCGTCCCCCTCCCCTGGCTGTAGGAGACTCCCTCCTCCCCCACAAGTCACGACAGCCCCCGCCGGAAGCCTTGAGTGGGGGGGGGGTGGTGAGGGGAGGAGGGGGATCAGAAGTGTAACAACGGAGAACCGTCAGCCGCGCCTGCGCAGCTGGGGGCTATGAGTGAGTGGTGGAATATTACGTTGGGGGACCAGGCCTCCCGTGTGAGAATGGGACCCAATGGGTCCCACTTAGTCTAGTAGATTATAGAACTCTGGATGTGAGAATCTGGTGATTGGCAAAAAGTACTAAAAGTTACCTGAAAACGTGCCTCTTAACACAGCAATGGTGAAAGACTGGAATGGGCTGTCAGGACTTACGTGGAGACTGATCCAAATGTAACATTTACAAAGGATTTGGATAGTAATTGAAGGAAATAAAGATTACAGGAGGGTTGTGGAGAAGGTGAAGAGGCGAGGGGGAATAGCTGTGTTGCTGTTGCACAGTTCCAAAAATGAATTGGGAGACTATCCAAATATTCGAATGGTCTCCTTGTGCAATCATTCAGCGACTATGTGATTTCAAAGCAAATTAAAGAATGATACTGAGACAGGTGTCAGATGTGCTGTTGATGAAACAGAAAGCTACACTCTGTGCATGAATCCAAATAGCATGTGCCAGAAGAGATCCCTTCTACTTGAGATGGCTCATGGATGTCTGCCAAGAGACAGTGAGCTGTGTGATTGAATTGAGACAGTACACAATAAAGATGTCTTAGCCATTGGATTTCCAAGCAAGCAACCTAGCCGAATAATGGAGAGGGGGAAAGAAAACTTTAACAATGTAAAAAAAACAGAATAACTGAAAATTATGATATTATTCTATCTCATTGATCATAAGGAGAGAGAATTGTACGTTATCACAATAACTCTGATGAGACCGTGGAGAATGCATTATATGGATCTCAAGTATGTTGTGATTCAACTGGAAATGAAACAGTTAATCATTATGTTCTTAATTGGCAAGCACCATGGTAAATCTGTTGAACCATTCTTGAGAGATTTAACATTGTAAGCAGATCATTGTAGTTTTGCAGATCTGAAAGACCCACTCATCATATATAGGATTGGTTGAGGAATTTGTTGGTCCAGCCAGTGGGAATAGCCATTGTGTGAGACACAGTTAACTCCAGAAAAGTGTCTATGTATTAACAAAGGCTTTACCTTGCACTAAATGTTATTCTCATATCACGTATCTATACATTGTAAATGGCTCAATTGTAATCGCGTATTGTCTTTCAAGAGACAAAAGACATAACAGTAACTTGCAAGTTCAAGGGTAGCACGAGTCTTGCCAGCAGATTAGCTGATGGCGTAAACATGCAGATTTCTGAAGGACATAGATAAGTGGTATATACAAATTACAAATAAGTTAACCTCAATCATTATTATCTGCTGATTTGCAGTCCACAGATCAAAGTACTCCCAAAGTCAGCACCAAGCACCAACTTGAAACTTTTTGAACAAATCTATATCTATGTCCAGGAATGAGGAGTTGAGGAATGAATTGTTATATAAACCTATGCTAGGCATTGTTTAATGGGAGAGGGGACACGTTTACAAGGGATTTGCGAGTCAGGCTTTTTACACAGAGAATGGTAGGTGCCTGGGATGCACTGCCTGAGGAAGTGGTAAAAAACAGATGTAATAACAATGTTCAACAGGCATTTAGACAGAAACATAGAAACATAGAAAATAGGTGCAGGAGTAGGCCATTCAGCCCTTCGAGCCTGCACCGCCATTCGATATGATCATGGCTGATCATCCAACTCAGTATCCCATCCCTGCCTTCTCTCCATACCTCCTGATCCCTTTAGCCACAAGGGCCACATCTAACTCCCTCTTAAATATAGCCAATGAACTGGCCTCAACTACCTTCTGCGGCAAGGAATTCCACAGATTCACCACACTCTGTGTAAAAAATGATTTTCTCATCTCGGTCCTAAAAGACTTCCCTCTTATCCTTAAACTGTGACCCCTAGTTCTGGACTTCCCCAACATTGGGAATAATCTTCCTGCATCTAGCCTGTCCAACCCCTTAAGAATTTTGTAAGTTTCTATAAGATCCCCCCTCAATCTTCTAAATTCTAGCGAGTACAAGCCGAGTCTATCCAGTCTTTCTTCATATGAAAGTCCTGCCATCCCAGGAATCAGTCTGGTGAACCTTCTCTGTACTCCCTCTATGGCAAGAATGTATTTCCTCAGATTAGGAGACCAAAACTGTATGCAATACTCCAGGTGTGGTCTCACCAAGACCCTGTACAACTGAAGTAGAACCTCCCTGCTCTTATACTCAAATCCTTTTGCTATGAAACATGAACATACTAAGAAAGGATGAATACGAACCACGTGCAGGCAGATGGGATTGATTAGAATTACGTCATTGTCGTCGCAGACATGGTAGGCCGAAGGGCCTATTCCTATCCAGTACTGCTCTATGTTTAATTGGTTTATGTAATACTGGGTCTGTACCCATTTAAGAATTATGGATCAATTACTCTACAAATGTCGCTACAAATAATTCAGTGTAAAACTGGCAGAACTAATTTCCTGTGTGCAAGTAGGCAAAGATGCCGTCCCTCACTGAAACCTTCTGTTTCATTTAATAAAGTACCTTTACTGCTGATCTGAATCACTATTTTCCCTTGTTCCCAGCAACTCCCCAGCATCTCAGCAACTGATTAGTTCAGTTTAGAGCAAGTGAGGTGGGAGAAAACAGTTTCCAGCAAGATTTGTTTTTGATCCAGTGCAAAAGATTGCAGTAATATGAATTACACTGATGTGATTAAGATGTAGATCTCCACAATCTTGTACTATTGGTATTGTCTATTTGGGATGTTGAGCTTTAAAATTTAAATGCAATTAAGTGTAAACTTTGACTTTTACATGCGTGTACCAGCGAAATAATGGAAGTTAGTTTCCATAAGACCAACTTGTCTTTTATAAATAACTTTTCAGATAATAAAGCTGCAAAGGCTGTTTCAATATGAGGACAGAAAAGGGTGCTAAATACATGATGAAAAAGTTGAGATAGAGGACTGTTTTTTTTGTCAAAACACAGTGTTTGAAGAAGGTTTCACACGTGGGGAAAATAGCCCTGGTATAGAGGTTTTGCAAGAAATCTCCGACATGGCGAAGTAAGGTACTGTCACCAGAAGAACAATGTTGAAAATTATAGGAAAAATAGCACTTTTAAATGTTATATAATTGTACTTCTGTCTTGTGGCTTCAAGCATAATTATGCTATTTTGCACACATAATTTTCATCGTTGCCACGCACTGGTGCCACACCCACACGTGGACACTGCACACATGAACGCATGTATGCACATGCACATACATGCACGCATACACAAACCCAATTTCAATATAATGCGCATTGTGCATTTTAAAAATCAAGTTATGTTTATTGTCATATGCATAAGTATGGCAAGATACAAATACAATCAATCTTGCTTGCAGCAGCATCACAGGCACATAAACTCAGACAAATTCACAAAAAAGATTGTACATAAATCATATTTAAAGCATACATAACATTTGTAAAAGATAAAAAGACAAAAAATAAACCCCAAGAAACAAGACATTAAACAAGTAAGAACAAGGTAAGCCAGTGAAGAAAGTTTATCGAACATTTATTTGCAACTAAAATGCATGGTCTTAAGTGCTTTCTCAAAATGCAGTCTTTTGATCAGTATAATTAAATATTTAAGAGTCCTGTAGAGTATCAGTAGAATAAGACTCGTTAGCTATTAATTTAGGTTTCATTATGTTCATGGGTAAAGAAAATTAGATATTTGGCAGCTGTAGCGGGGCTTGAATGCAATCACCTCCTACAAGGCGAGATCAGGAGGCAGCTCGAATGTCGGCGAATCATCACTCCCTGACGAGCTCAATGCATTTTACGCATGCTTTGATAGGGAGAACACTGATGTGCCTTCTCGAGCCCCCATTCGCTGTGATGGTATTTCAGTCACAGTCACAGAGGCCGATGTCAGAAAATCCTTCAGAGGGGCGAACCCTCGAAAAGCGCCTGGACCTGATGGTATACCCTGATGGTATACCTCGTGTTCTAAAAACCTGTGCGGACCAACTAGCTTGAGTTTTTACGGATATTTTCAACCTCTCACTTCTGAGGTCTGAGGTTCTCACCTGCTTTAAAAGGGCATCAATTATACCAGAGCCCAAGAAGAGCAAGGTGACGTACCTCAATGACTATCGACCAGTGGCACTAACGTCTGTGGTGATGAGGTTCTTTGAGAGGTTGATCATGGTGCAAATCAACTCCTACATTGACAAAACTCGCAGAACTGGGTCTCTGCGCATCCCTCTGCAATTGGATCCTCGACTTCCTCATTCACAGGCCACAGTCAGTTCGTAGTCACCACAATCAGCACGGGAGCACCTCAAGGCCGCGTGCTTAGCCCCCTGCTGTACTCACTCTATACTCATGGCTGTGTAGCCGGTCATAGTGCAAACCCCATCATCAAGTTCGCTGATGATACCACTCTTGTGGGACGTATCACTGATGGGGACGAGTCAGAGTACAGAAGTGAGATCGACTGACTGACCAAATGGTGCCAGCACAATAACCTGGCCCTCAACACCAGCAAAACCAAGGAACTGATTGTGGACTTTGGAAGGGGTAGGATGGGGACCCACAGTCCCGTTTATATCAACGGGTCGATGGTGGAAAGCTTCAAGAGCTTCAAATTCCTGGGCGTGCATATCTTTGAAGATCTTTCCTGGTCCGAGAACACTGATGAAATCATAAAGAAAGCACATCAGCGCCTATACTTCCTGAGAAGATTACAGAGAGTCGGTATGTCAAGGAGGACTCTCTCCAACTTTGACAGGTGCACAGTAGAGAGCATGCTGACTGGTTGCATCGTGGCTTGGTTCGGAAACTTGAGCGCCCTGGAGCAGAAAAGACTACAAAAAGTAGTAAACACTGCCCAGTCCATCATCTGACCTCCCTTCCATCGAGGGGATCTATCACAGTAGCTGCCTCAAAAAGGCTGGCAGCATCATCAAGGACCCACACCATCCAGGCCATACACTCATCTCCCCACTACCTTCAGGTAGAAGGTACAGGAGCTGAAGACTGCAATGACCAGGTATAGGAACAGCTGCTTCCCCACAACCATCAGGCTATTAAACTCGGCACGGACGAAGCACTGAACATTAATAGCCAATAATCTGTTTATTTGCACTTTATCAGTTTATTTATTCATGTGTGCATATATTTATACAATGGTATATGGACACACTGATCTGTTCTGTATTCGTGCCTACTATGTTCTGGTGTGCTAAAGCAAAGCAAGAATTTTATTGTCCTATCAGGGACACATGACAATAAACTCTCTTGAACTTGAACTTGAACTTGAACAAACTTGGGCAAAGTTTAGTTAGGTTCAATCCTCACTTTATAATATGAAATGACTGGTGGAAAAAAACACATTTGAAATGAGAAGGGGACTTCAATAAAATTTCAAATTGAGGAGTATTTGGTGGGACATAAATATCCCTCAATTTATGTAAACAAAACCATTTGAGATCCCATCTTGTGCTATTCATGGAGGCTCTTCCACACATGGAGTATACATGATTCTCCTGTTGCCACAGTGGAATCCTCCGGACGTTCCATTCTCTTCCACACTGCAAATATATAGAGATTTGTATGTAAATTGGGCCATTGCAAACTGCTCCATATGAGATGAGTGATAGAATCTGAGAGCGGGGAGGGGAAGGGGGGAGGGGAGGGGGGGGGGGGGGGGACGGAATGAGGATATTAATAGGACAGTGGGAGAATAAGAGTGGGTGTCAGAGGCAATGGAGAGATGGCAGGAGATGGGGCCAGATGGGGCTATGAAACTGGCCAAACCACCTGTGAATGTGGAGAAGAGGACCATACAATGCAGCACTGCCTTGTCTGCCCCCTACTACCCAACCAGTGCAGCTCAAAGGATCTTGCAGTGTTCAACAAAAACGCAAAGGACTGTGTAAAGGAATGGGAAACTGTCATATAGTCAACCAGCTTCAAAGACTCGAAAAGAAGAAGAAGAACTACTTAATTACACTTTCACTGAATAAAACTATTTGAGTTCACATTGGGATGATTTAACAAACTATTGATAAGAAAATGTTTACGTTGCACCCATGTCTGATATATTGATGATTCCTCTGATTATTTTAGGCAGGTTGCTTTAGTTAATGCATTTGGCAGATGGTTTGTGACATTTAGTGCATAAATTAAAAACTGTCATTTGGAAAATACAGATCTGCGATACAATAAGGTGTTAGGTGCATCCTAAAAAGAGCCATTGCTCCATGTTTTTCCCACAATGAACGTGAAGGAAACTAAATACGGCTGGACACAAATTTGGTGTTGCATGTTGTGTGGTCTACTCTGATCGGGAGTACCTGAGAGAAATAAACAGTCATAACAAAATGTAATACTTTCGGGTATCAGTATTTACTCTCCAGTACGTAGAGGTAGTGTTCAGAATAAAAGCAGTAAGTTTCCATCTGTTTTCTATAGTTGAAGTTATGTTAGAAGCAAGGTACAACTCCATCTAGTTTTCAACATTCAATTTATGAAATAAATAATGATTTGCTCATTGAAAGCGTTAATACAACTTGTGGCAGCATGACATAGTATCATGATATTTGGTATTTTGACTGAAAGGGTGCAGTATAGATCATCAGGAGACAATATAGGACATATTTTCTCAACACTGTTTCTTGTTGCACACTGGCGAAAGAAGAAGAAAGCAAGCAATTCTTTCCAAACAGTGTCATACTTGGTCTTCAGTTTGACAAGGTAAATAAATTCATATATTTCAGTTACTTGACCTAGAAAGAAGTATAATACAGACTACTGCTAATTTTGATCTGATGTCAGTCCAATGAATTGATCCCTTGATTATTGAGCTTCCTTGTCTGATAGATTAACTGCGGTTTGAGATTAACTGAAATGATCCATGTGTGCATTATTTGTTTCCTTTATCCCTGTTGTTATAGATTTCCTTGTCCATCAGCTGTTTTAAGACATTTTCCATTTTACCAAATCTATGCACATAGGCTCAGTTGCACAAATAAACCATTGGATCTCTCAAACCTGCTCCACCTTCTCATTAGAAGGGTCTCGACCCGAAACGTTGCCTATTTTCTTCACTCCATAGATGCTGCCTCACCCGCTGAGTTTCTCCAGCATTTTTGTCTACCACCTTTTCATAAGGTATGGTTGATTTGTTGCACACTATTTTCCAAGTTTCCATCTGCCTTCCCCCACCCATAATCCTTCATCCTCTTTGCTTATCAATAATCTATCTATACCTTAATAATATTCAAATGCTTTTTATTGCATCATCTCTTGAGAAAGAGAGAAGAAAAAAAAGGTTCATGTCTCTCTTTTAAATGGGCAATTCCTTATCTTTAAAGAATAATATATTTTTCTAAAGTCTCCCATGTGGAAACATCCTCTCCTTTTACAATGCTTGCAGCACCCGAGAGCCGGGTTCAATCCCGACTATGGGTGCTGTCTGTTCAGTGTTTGTACATTCTCCCTGTGACCGCGGGGGGGTTTTCTCTGAGATCTTTGGTTTCCTCTCACACTCCAGAGACGTACAGGTTTGTAGATTCATTGGTTAGTATGCATGTAAATTGTCCCTAGTGTGTGTGTGTGTGTGTGTGTGTGTGTGTGTGTGTGTGTGTGTGTGTGTGTGTGTGTGTGTGTGTGTGTGTGTGTGTGTGTGTGTGTGTGTGTGTGTGTGTGTGTGTGTGTGATCGTGTTAATGTGTGGGGATCGCTGGTCGGTGCGATTCGATGGGCCGAAGGGTCTGTTTCCGCACTGTATCTCTAAACTAAACTAAAAAATATCCCACTTCAGGACACTTCAGGAGCTTAAAATGTTTCAACCAAGTCATCTTTCATTCTTCTAAGCTCTCCCAGATACATTTGTAGCCTGTCCAACCTTTCCTTGCAACCCAACAACTCCAAGTGTCAGTCCAGTAAATTTCCCTCAATTACTTCCAAAGCATTTACATTCTCCTTTACATAAAGAGATCAATATGGTGCTCAGTATGCCAAATGTTTTCTCATCAATCCTATCATGAATGCATAATACCCACATTCTGTTTTCAATTCTCCTTGTATCACAGTGGCACAGCTAGTAGACCCACTGCTTCATAGTGGGTTCAGTCATGACCTCTGGTGCCGTTTGTGTGATGTTTGCAGGTTCTCCCTGTGACCTTGTTGGTTTTCTCCAGATGCTTCAGTTTCCAAAGATGAGCAGGTTGGTAGGTTAATATTATCTAAATGGTGGCCGACTAGGAAAAGGGGAGATGCAGCGAGACCTGGGTGTCATGGTACACCAGTCATTGAAAGTGGGCATGCAGGTGCAGCAGGCAGTGAAGAAAGCGAATGGTATGTTAGCTTTCATAGCAAAAGGATTTGAGTATAGGAGCAGGGAGGTTCTACTGCAGTTGTACAGGGTCTTGGTGAGACCACACCTGGAGTATTGCGTACAGTTTTGGTCTCCAAATCTGAGGAAGGACATTATTGCCATAGAGGGAGTGCAGAGAAGGTTCACCAGACTGATTCCTGGGATGTCAGGACTGTCTTATGAAGAAAGACTGGATAGACTTGGTTTATACTCTCTAGAATTTAGGAGATTGAGAGGGGATCTTATAGAAACTTACAAAATTCTTAAGGGGTTGGACAGGCTAGATGCAGGAAGATTGCTCCCGATGTTGGGGAAGTCCAGGACAAGGGGTCACAGCTTAAGGATAAGGGGGAAATCCTTTAAAACCGAGATGAGAAGAACTTTTTTCACACAGAGAGTGGTGAATCTCTGGAACTCTCTGCCACAGAGGGTAGTTGAGGCCAGTTCATTGGCTATATTTAAGAGGGAGTTAGATGTGGCCCTTGTGGCTAAGGGGATCAGAGGGTATGGAGAGAAGGCAGGTACAGGATACTGAGTTGGATGATCATCCATGATCATATTGAATGGCGGTGCAGGCTCGAAGGGCCGGATGGCCTACTCCTGCACCTAATTTCTATGTTTCTATGTTTCTATGTTAATTGGCTGGTAGGGTAGGTTAAGGAGGAGGCCATTTCGCCCTTCGAGCCAGCACCGCCATTCATTGTGATCATGGCTGATCGTCCCCAATCAATAACCCGTGCCTGCCTTCTCCCCATATCCCTTGATGCCACTAGCCCCTAGAGCTCTATCTAACTCTCTCTTAAATCCATCCAGTGATTTGGCCTTCACTGCCCTCTGTGGCAGGGAATTCCACAAATTCATAACTCTCTGGGTGAAAACGGTTTTTCTCACCTCAGTCTTAAATGGCCTCCACTTTATTCTAAGACTGTGGCCTCTGGTTCTGGACTTGCCTAACATTGGGAACATTTTTCCTGCATCTAGCTTGTCCAGCTATTCCAAAATCCAAGAACGAAGGAGGCTGTAGAAAGTAGTAGATATAGCCTGGCCTATCACGGGCATTGATGTCCGTGCTATCAAAGGGAAGCACAGGAATCATTACATCTAAAGAGTAGGTGATGGCATCCACACTGCTTTGGATATGCTCTCATCTCACTACTACCATCAGGAAGAGGATACAGTTGCCTGAGAACTGGGGCCTCTGGGTTCAAGTACAACTTCTTCTCAACAACCATTAGGCTCCTGAAACACTATACAATCTTAACCACAATTATATCTCAGCAACAATCTACTATTGACTTTGTTTCACTTCATCATGTACTTCGGTTTTGCACTATAATAGTCTGTTTACCATGTAATCTACAGTATTAATGTATTGTATTATTGATTATTATAGGTTTATTTTTTGTGTTTTTATATGTGGGCCTGTAAAGCTGCATCAAATAAGAATTTAATTGTTCCCTTCCCAGTGCATATGACAATTAAACACTCTTGACACTTGACTCAAACATTTAGGATTGTTTTTGAGCAGTTGGCCATTGCAAATGCTCAGCTATTCTATGCTATATTTATCAGCTTGTATGAGAATCATTTTCAATTTTACTTCGGAGTCACGTGAGTGACTACGTGAAGAACCCCGCCAGGACGCATGCGTGTCATATCGCTACACGCATTGCAACGAGTCACAGCAGGGGGAACGACGTTCCCCTTAGCGGCAGAATTTGAAAGCCGGGAACAGCAGGTAAGGAGACTGCGTTCCTTCCACTTACCTTACAGGTGGAGACATGGACCAGATCCACGAAGGCTGCGAAAAAGCTGGCGGGGGAGAACCGCGGAGTTGCGGGCAGCCAGCAGCAGCAGCCAACGGCACGCCAATCTCCCGTAATGGGAACAGCTGTGCCCGACTTCGCTCCCGCACCCCTCCACTGGGGTGCAAGAAAACCTATTGTATATGGTGTCCCAGTTTATTCAACCCGACCAAACTGGCCAAAACCTGGAACCTAAAATAGCTGCAAGTATCGACTACTTGTCATTCAGCTATAAGGACAGGCATTATTGGACACCACAGCAAGACACTTACCACCAGGGAACTGCAAAACACTGAATGTTTCCAGTGTCAACCAGTGTATTTGAAAACATGTCGGAGCCTCAATCAGAGCCAGGGACTTGAAACTACAGAAAGTTCTGAAAGTCCTAACAGCGGGAATTACGGTTTTCGCCCGCACAATAAACGAAAAAGACATGACACAAGATCACCAGGATGCACTGGCTTTATTTTGCAACTACCAATACGAGTAAACAGCATTAGGAAGAAGTGCCATCCAACCGGCTTTAGACCCTAATTTGCAGGCCTATGCAAACCTGGAACCTCCAAACCACCAATATTACTATTTGGAGGCAACTTATCAAAACAGGTAAAAGAACTTGACGAGGCTAAAACCCTGGGGCTCATTAAAGCAACATCTAAAAACTACTTTGGCCAGAAACAGCACCCCTACGCACCACCAGTCGGCCAAGACAAACTGGTGAAAGTTCAAAGGCCAGGAACACTCAACATCGGTCTTTTGTAGGCCATGGGCCAGACCGGCCTTCCTGGGGAATGCACTAACCCTCAACACCGACCCAACTACAGATCCAGACACCGGCGCCTCAACGTCCACGGAGGATGCCGAAAAAATAACAAACCTACCAATAGTAACCATGGAGGTAGGTGGGTCTGGTTCCTTACGAGGTTGGTGGGAGATTACAATTCTATCTGGATGCATGGAATAAATTAACTACCGACACTTATATTTTCAGAAGTATAGAGTTATACCATAGAATTTATACAAAAACATAATCCTCCAGTTCAGCATGTACCGAACCGAATGTTCGTGCTTACAGGCAAAGAAAAATCAAAAGCGCATGCTGAACTACAGTGACCATATAAAAAAGGAGTAATGGAGGAAACCCAACACGAATCACAGGAATTCGTATCCAAAATATTTATCATAAACAAGATGGTGGTTGCCGCATTATCATAGATTTGACTAATTTGAATACTTTCGTACTATATATTCATTACTAGATGGAAACCTTTGTTACTGCTAAGCAATTGATTTCCTACGGTTACTACATAGCAAGCATCAATTTAAAAGATGCTTACTATACAGTACCCATTAGAGGTGACCACAGATGTTATTTAACACAATGGATCATCTGGGGTTCACCCTTAACTCAGTTCACATATCAGTGACTTTGCCGAAAGAAAAGGTTACAGCCTTAATGGAGGTTTGCAGCAAAATCACAAAACCATCCATCAGACTGGTAGCAAGAATAATTGGCATAATAGTGGCTGCGTTTCCAGCCACACAAATCGGACCTTTACATTATCAAAAATTACAGAGGGCTAAAATATGAGCACTCAAAAATTATGGTGGTCATTTTGACAGACCAATGAAGCTACCAACAGAGGCCATAGTGGAACTAAAATGGTGGAAAGATAACATTAGGAATTGTTCCAATCCAAACATTATCAGCAACCCGTCTATGGTACTACAAACTGATGCCAGTGCACTTGGATGGGGTGCTACCAATTCCATCTCCAGCTGTGGGGGAGATGGAATGCACAGGAGGCATCATTATTACAAACACTGGGCATAAACTACCTGGCCTTAAGTCATATTGTTCTGGGTTATATCACCAGCATGATAGACTACAAATTGACAACACCACCGTGGTAGCATATATCAACCATATGGGTGGAAACAAATCTACATCATGTGACAATCCGGCCAACACAATTTGGCAATAGTGTTTCCAGAGAGATATTTGGATATCAGCTACCTACTTACCAGGTAAACTAAATTTAGTGGCAGACAACAGGTCACGCAAATTCAATGAAAACACTGAATGGATGTTGGATAAAAATGTATTTGCTGAAATTACAGCACGGTATGGAACACCAGATATCGACCTATTCGCATCCAGGCTCACACCAGTTATCGAATTATGTTCATGGGAACCAGAACCTGGGGCAGCGGCAACAGATGCATTTTCGCTGCATTGGGGGATTGTTTATTTATGCATTCCCTCCTTTCTGCCTCATCAGTCGGGTATTAAGGAATATACAGCAAGACTCCGCGTCTGGTATTTTGATAGTACCCGATTGGCCTACTCAACCATGGGTCCCAGTGATACTCGACATGGAATTAGAACCATGCATCACCATCCATCATAGACCTAATTTACTGGTTCATCCCGCAACAAGGGGAAGTTACCCATGTCATAATTATATAAACCTATTAATTTGTAGAGTTTGAAAGCACATCTACTACACCTGGGACTGACGGACCGAACAGTGGATATTATTTCAGCGGCCCACAGACAGTCCACCAAAAAACAGTACTTGGTGTCATCAAGAAATGGGAAGTACTGTCACAACAATAACATCACCCACAGATCTATGAACATCCCGTCTGTTCTGGAATTCCTGGCAAGCCTCCATTACGATGAGAGGCTCAGTCATAGTGCCATCAACTGCGCCAGAAGTGCTCTGTCAACATACTTGTGGCAAGGAACAGAGCGGCATTCTGTTGGGACACACCCTGGTAACCAAACTCATGAGGGGCATTTTTAATGTTAATCCCCCAAGAACCAGGTACTCCCAAATATGGGATGTGAGCATTGTACTGACCATGTTAAGAAACTGGTCTCCAGCTACAGCTCTGTCCCTACAGAAACTGACTATGAAAACAGTCATGCTGATGGCCTTGGTCACGGCACAAAGGGTCCAGTCGCTACAGAAACTAAGGCTGGACAACATGACTATTTAATCTGGAAATTTAACTTTTCACATCAATGAATTAGTCAAACAGAACAGACATAGGTCAGCAGGCCTAAAAACAGGATTCAGGGCCTACCCGACAGATGATCGTCTCTGTATTGTAACACACTTACTATTATATATGGAGTATACTAAGATCATCAGAGGGAAAGAAATGTCACTTTTAATCAGCTACAAACTCAAAAAAGTGACAGTCCAGACCATCTCTAGATGGCTAAAACAGGTCCTAATAAAGGCTGGAGTAGACACTAGCATTTTAAATCTCACTCCACCAGGGCTGCAGCTACATCGGCAGCTATGAAGTTGGATGTTCCTATGGACCAAATCCTCAAGACAGCAGGATGGTCAACGGAGAAAACTTTCCAACGATTTTATAGCAAACCAGTCATTGAACCTGGAACATTTGCAGAAACAATTTTAAGTTCTGTAATATAATTTTACCCCATAAATAGGGGCTATAATTTGGTGTTAATATATTTATCGTTGGGTTTTCAATATCGTATTGATGTCTAATGATGTTAACACTATTCTCCCCATAATCAAGGCAGATGTGATGCATGGACTCGTTTCCACGGCATGAAATCACAGAGCTTAAAAATCTTCACGTAGCCACTCACGTGACTCCGAAGTAAAATAGTAAGATTAAACGAGAACTTACCAGTTTGAAGTTTGATCGTTATTTTATGAGGAGTAACGTTGAGGGATTACGTGCCCTCCGCTCCCACCCTTGATCATATACTCAACTGGTATCACTTCTCTAATCTTACTATGTTTAGTCATTACAGTTATCTGTGATTTCACACCGCTGCTTTGAAGAATGACACGCATGCGTCCTGGCGGGGTTCTTCACGTAATCCCTCAACGTTACTCCTCATAAAATAACGATCAAACTTCAAACTGGTAAGTTCTCGTTTAATCTTACTATTAAATAGTGCATTGTTATTCTCGCCTTTCTTCCCCCCACTTCCACATCCCCAATTCCATCTCCCACCCATACTTTCCTGGATCCTGATTTCCACTGATTGTAATCCATCACATTTGGCAAATGTTGACTCAATTGTCCTATGCCCTCATTTTTGTGTTCAGGGAGAAAGGACCGAGTCAAGCATTCTGTTTGAATATATCTTAATGCATGTCACCGATGAGTTGATATTGAGCTGTTCAGAGACTCTTTTAGTCATTTATTTTCATAATTTTTGCTGAGCGCAGCTGTCATGTTTATCTGAAATGTTTTTATTTGCTCCCTTGTGTGGTCTTTGCCTTTGATCAGCTGCTTGGGTGACCACATTTGATCTTTACAAGTCTTTCAATTCAGGATCAAAGGGCTGATGTCACTATTATGCCTTCCTGTTGGTCCAGTTCTGCTGAATAACTTTTCTCATGGTGAGTGAAAACATGAATTTTTATGTCTCCTAATGCAGTATATGTTTTGGTAATTTTATCTGTTCTAAATAATTGCAGGCAAATAGGTCTAGTTTAGATGAGGCATCTTAGCTGACATAGATGATTCGGGCCAAATGGCCTGTTCTTGTGCTGTACAACTCGAAATTAACATGTAAAATAATTTTAAACCTTTGCAAACAATTCTAATCGTGTTCCATAGCTACTGCAAGGTAGAATGTAAAAGCAGCAGATAGATACACAAAAACATTTTCTAAATTGCTTTCCTTAGGGGATATTGTTTGCATTCTGCACTGGGGGACACTCTGCTATTTACAACCATAAATTTAGGAGGCAGGACATTTTCTCAACAAAACTCTTTCTCCTAGCGAAAAAAAATTGTTGTATTGGCCTCCAAGCTGTTGCATAGAGAAAAAAGAATGAACAAGGGAAACCAAAAATGAAACAACTCTCCTATCGTATCATTGCTAGATAAAAGGGACGGTTGCTTTGTCAGATGGGACTACCAAGTAATTTTCCACTAGTTTCATTGACAAAACAAAAGAACCTGAGTAATGGTGGGTCACTTTGAGTTCTTAAGGAATGCTTCAGTTCAACAATGCAAAATGATTATTGGCAGCACCTTCTGGCAAAGGCTAACTTTCCATGTGAACTAGGTTGACTTGAAACTTTGCTTGACGATGAGATGTAGACAAACGTCCAAGTCATCTGCATCCTATAAATTTACCAAATGATGTTCCTTGGCTTGGATTTATTGCTTGGCAGCTTCTGCAGAATCAGAAAGAGAAAACTTCCATTTGTGGAATTGGGTTAAGGAAAGAAAATTTCATATATGGAATCATGAGTAAACTAAGAAACTGTTACAACATCTGGCATAAAGTTGTGCTGTAGCCCAGTGGGCTGGATTTAAGATTGAATGTAACTTGCAATAACAAAAACAAATGAGTAATGGATGTTTAAAAAGTAGTAAAAATTGTTTCACTAAATGGGAATGGTGCTTAATCTATTCACAGGGTTATTTACATTAAAAGTGACTCACTGAAAATTTGACCTCATCAAAATGGAAAACTATACATCAATAGTCCTGATTTTATCATTAAAAAAATATGCATATTGATATTGTTTCCCATAACCAAAGTTAATTTCTGTGAGGAATTTAACTCTGTGCTTCTTCCACCTGTAGATGCAACATCTGATTGGCCTTCTGTTTCTGAAGTGGTCTGTGATCTTGAGGGGAACTTGTTGAAAGTACGGAGGAATTGCAATCCTAGATGTTTTCATTAATCCTCAGCTCCAAGAGTTCTGGCTTGAAGCTTTATTTTGCTGCCAGGAAATGTAGAATTGATATGGTGGTGGTCTTGGTTCACATTTTCATAAATGTCAACCTGGAAAGATTCCCTTTTCGAGACTAATCACATCCAGCACGCCACTTTTTAAGAGAGAGCACCAATTTTCTTCAAATTGAGGACAATTTCATAATTCTTTAGAAAATAGATGAATTCCTGAGCATCCCATAATTTTTCCAAGGAAAAAAGTGGAAAAAGTTAAGACTCTTGTTAAGCCCACTTTCTTTTCCCATATGTGGAGCAGACATTCAGACGCTGAAGTTTTTTTTTTCTGAGTATGCGCATTGAGTATTTTCCAGCAGGATTAGAGGATAATATGAATCATTATATTGTTGTATAAGTAAAAATTTGGTGAAGGCTAGTTTTGAACGTTCATCTCTGAAAGTCCCCAGGTTAAAGGATGTGGCAGTATTTAAATTATAACAGATGATGGCACCTTCACAACTGCCAAAGTGTATTTGTATCAGCAAGCTTGCTGACTTCAACATTTAAGTCAGGTGTATTAGTTGCTTGCAGGCAATCTTCTTTACAAAGGAACATATTGTAAATGCGACCTTATATTGACATTTCAAAACACTATCAAATTTAAAACTACTTTCTTATTTACTACAGTGCAGATAGAAGCCATTCGGCCCATCAGGTACACCCTGGCTGCAACCAATGCAAGTGTCAGGAGCTCATAGCTGCCAGCATAGATGGCCAGAAGGTGCTCACAAACTACCCACCTCCTGCTTTAACAAGCATCTTCTGCCCCATCTGTGTCAGAATCTGCAGATTGTGTGCACGACCACATCAACCACCTCAGATATCATAAGGTAAAAGGATTTAATTGTCATATGCATCGGGAATGGAATAATAAAATTCTTATTTGCTGCAGCTTTACACGCACGTTAACATAACAACACAACAAATAAATATAAATTAACAAAATAACATGATAAATTATCAATTATAATAGGTAACCAAACCATAATAGTGCTAACAAACGTATGTGTCACAACATTATACAAGGTCCACTGCACTTCGGTGCTGAGGTGAGGGTGAGGGTTAGGGTTGTACAGTGTGGTTCAAGAGCCGATTGAATGATAGGAAAACCTGTCCTTTAATCTCTCATGTTGGATAGAGGCCTGTACCTTCTTCCTGATAACAGGAGAGAGATGAAAGCATGGCCAGGGCTTTGTGGGTCTGATGATATTAGTTACCTTATGGAGGCAGTGCCTCCTGTACATCCCTCTTCTGGTGTGGATGAATTGGACACTGTTCACTACATTCTGCAGTCTCCTATGTTCTTGGGCAAACAGAAACCATGGAACTGGATTGAAAGCAAGTAAATTTTGCCTCTGTGGGACTGCCCAAGAATGAGAGGGGAAGAAGAAGAGGAGATTAAAAGAGCAGCCCACCAAGAAGCTGATGGATATGTATAATGAAATACTCCAGGCACTTCCATTCTTATATGCAATGGCACTGCATGTGGCTTTGAATACAGACAACACAAACCTCACACAGAGCTTGGAGCCCATTCCTCCCTGCAAAGAAATAGTGTACAACTTCATTAACCATTCTTGCTGTTATGTTTTATTAACCTCCCGTAGCTTTCATCTTTCAAAAGCCATCTTTTGTCAGCATGCATGTACATTATGGCAGGTAGGATGCAGCCACATTCAGCAATCTACCTTCCAACAGATTACAGGAAATGAGACGTGGTATGTCACGGTCCTCTCCTCCATCGGAGTAATCTACATGGGGTGTTGCCTCAAGAAGGTTGCATTGATCATCAAATATCCCAGCATCTGGGCCTTGCATTCTTCTCGCAGCTTGGGCAGGAGGATCAGACGGCTGAAGCCCCTCACAAACAGTTTTTTTGGAACAGCTACTTTCCCACATCAAGTTCTTGAAACATCCTACACAACTCTAATCTTCTTGCACAACTATGGAGTTGTTTTTTTGTTCTACTTATGTTTTTGCATTAATTTCTTGCTTTTTGCATTCTTCTTTCTTTTAGAATTTTAGGTGTCATTTATGGATAATTTATTTTTATGTGTTTGAGTCAATATGATGCTGCTGCAAGCAAGATTACATTCGTGCTTATGACAATAAACTTGAACTTGAATTTTCACGTCATGATATTAATGCTATCACTTGCCAGACATGCAAATATACATGGATGAAGGGAATGCACAAGACTTGTTAATGGATGTTATATGGCCCTCAGCATATCGATAAATGAAGTTACTTTGCTCGGTAACGTCTATAACTTGATAACATCACATCAGCCGTCAAAACAGATACAGAGTCCCCCCTTGTCCTTACCTTCCACCCCATCAGCCGTCGCATATTATACATAATCCTCTGATATTTCCGCCACATCCAATAGGATCCCACCACTAGCCACATTTTCCCATCTCCACCCCTTTCCGCATTCTGCAGAGATCGTTCCCTCTGCAACTCCCTGGTTAACTCATCCCTTCCCACCCAAACCACCCCTTCCCCATGTACCTTCCCCAGCAACCGCAGAAGATGCAATACCTGTCCCCATACCTATTCCCTCAATTCTGTCCAGAGACCCCCGACAATCATTTCAGGTTCAGAGGTTCACTTGCACCTCTTCCAACCTCATCTACTATATCCATTGTTGAAGATGTGGATTCATACATCGGCAAGATCAAACGTAGATTGGGCAATCATTTCGCTGAACACCTTCGCTCAGCCGCCTGAACCTACCTGATCTCCCGATTGCTAAACACTTTAATTCTCCTTCCCATTCCTACACTGACGTTTCTGTCCTAGGTCTCCTCCATTGTCAGAGTAAGGTCAAATGCAAATTGGAGGAACAGCATCTCATATTTCGCTTGGGCAGCTTACAGCCCAGTAGTATGAATATTGATTTCACTCACTTCAGGTAGCCCCGGCATTCCCACTCTCTCTATCCCTCCCCCACTAGCTTCTCATTTTCACCCCACAAACAGCTAACAATGGCTTGTTTCCTTTATCATCATTACTTTTTTACTTACTTACTTACTTACTGCCTATTTTGCCTACTGGCATGTAGGGCAGCAACAAAGGTCCTCCACTCCTGTCTGTTCTGGGCTAGCTTCTGGGCACTACCCCAGGTCAGGTCCATTGTTTTCATTTCCTCCTCTACAGTTCGACGCCAGGTGGTTTTGGGTCTCCCTCTTTTCCTTTTCCCTTCCGGTGTCCAGAGCAGGGCTGTTCTTGGGATGCTGTCTGGTTCTCTTCTCAGTATATGGCCAATCCAGATCCAGCACCTTGATGATGGTGTCCATGCTCTCTTGTTGGCATTGAGCAAGGAGATCTTGGTTGGATATGGTGTTTGTCCAAATATTCTAAGGATTCTTTTCAGTTTCTTAGTATGGAAGACTGACAGCTGGTTGACTTCGCTCGCTGTTATTCTCCAGCATTCCGAGCCATATAGGCGGGTGGAGAGGACACAGCTCTGGTATAGCCTCAGCTTGGTCTTGGTGCTGTATTGCTGGGACCTCCATACATTGTGTAGCATTCTGAAAACATTCTTAGCCTTGTTTAGCCACCTATTGATATCATTATGTGCTCCGCCATCGTGTCTGACTTTGCTACCAAGATAGGTAAACTCCTCAGTTATGGGAAGATCGTTTCCATTCACTTGGATTGTCAAGGGGTTTTGGATGTTTAATGTCATTACTTCAGATTTTTTTTTGGGTTATCTTCAGGCTAATTTGTTGTGCAAAGTCACTGAGACGGGATGTTTTTTCCTGCATGTGCTTGTGGGAGACCAGAGCCAAGTCATCAGCAAAATCAAGGTCTTCCAATGCTGAGAAGAGGGTCCATCATATGTCTCTTGCTTGGTCTTCGGTTGTCTGACGCATCACCCAGTCAATAACAATATTGAAGAGTAGTGCCGACATTACACACCCTTGTCGGACTCCTGTCTTCACCTGGAATGTGTGGTTACTGTTCCCCACTCTGTAAGAGAAGTTGGCATAGAAGCTCTTAATGACGTCAACCATATGCTGTGGGATCCCATACATTTGTAGTATGCCTCAGAGGCTGTCTCGGTGGATGCTGTCAAATGCTTTCTTGAAATCAACAAAGTTGATGTATATCTGTCTCTGCCACTCCGTGCACTGTTCTATAATGTTACGAAGGGCAAATATCTGGTCAATGCATCCCCTCCGACCACAAAATCCTGCCTGTTCTTTCCTGAGCTGTTTTTCTACTACTTCTGAGATACGTTGTATAATAATCTTTGCCAGAATCTTGCTTGGAATTGATAGAAGAGTGATCCCTCTCCAATTTGTACACTCTCTTAAGTTGCCTTTCTTTGGTATCCTAATGATGACTCCTTCTGACCAGTCATCAGGTATACCCTTCCTTTCCCAAATAGCTGTGAAAAGTGGTACAAATACTTCAACTGCAAGTTCTGGGTCTGCCTTGAACAGTTCTGCATTGAGGTTATCTTGGCCTGGGGCTTTTCCACTTTTGAGAGACTTAATGGCTGTAACAATTTCCTCCTTAGTTGGTGGTTCAGTGCTAATGTCCAGATCATCCTCTGCTTGTTGGGTGTTAGCCTTTATTATGGGCGGTTCTCTATTCAGTACTTCATTAAAGTGTTCCGCCCAGCGAGCTTCTTGTTCTGCTTCTGTTGTTAGGAGTCGGCCCTTTTTGTCTACAATTGGTGTCTCAGTGGTGCGACGATTTTTGCCACAGATTATCTTGGTTATCTTGTACACCTTCCCTTGCTCCCCTTTCTCAGCTGCATCTTCTGCTTAATTAACAAGATCTTCCAGTTATTCCCATTTGTCAGCTCTGGCTTTCCTCTGAACTGCTTTGTTTGCTTCTTGGTACTGCATCTTGTATCTTTCTTGCAGCCGTTTGGACTTTGTCTCATTTATTTGCTTCTTTAATTTTCAATGATTTGCCATGTGTCTTCAGTCATCCACTCCTTTTTTGTCTTCTGCTTAAACCCCAGGCAGACTTCACTGGTTTTCACATAAGCTATTTTGGTTTGTTCCCACACAGTATTAATATAATTTGCATTTGGCTCTGTGTGATCGTCCATATCTGCTAGTGCCTGAAACCTGTTCCTTAATTGTAACACAAAAGAGCCTTTCACTTTTGGGTCATGTATTTTCACAACGTCAAACTGTTGCCTGCCTGTCTTTTTGCTCCCTGTTTTCCTCAGTTTTACTTTGAGAACAGCTAGGACAAGGTGGTGGTCACTACCAACATCTGCTCCCCGTTTAACCTTAACATCAAATAATGAGCGTCTCCATGTGTCGTTTATCATCAAGTGGTCTATCTGATTCTTATCTTTTCCATTTGGAGAGTACCATGCCAGTTTGTGGATGTCTCTGTGCGGAAAGAGGGTCCCTCCAATTACTATGCTGTAAGTGGTGCAGAGTTCTATTAGTCTCTCTCCATTCTCATTCATAGTACTGCAGCCCTTTATTCCCCATAGCCCTTTCCTGGTCTGTGTTGTTGTTTCCAACCTTGGCATTCAGGTCCCCATCACAATCTTCATGTCATGTCTTGGTGTGTTCTCAGCCTGTAGTTGCTCATAGCATTAATCCTTAACACTATCATCACTGTTGTTTATTGGAACATAACACTGAATGATGGTTGTATTAGTTTGCTTCCCCCCCCCATTCTGATCTTCATGAGTCTACTATTGACAGGTTCCCACTCTATAAAACTATTCTCTACTCTTTAAAATGATGGCTACTCCTTCTCTCTGATTCTCCTCATCCCTTCCTGAGTACAACACTGTCTCCCCTGTGCTGGTCCTAAGTCTCCTTGATCCCGCCCATCTACTTTCACTTACTCCAAGAATATCTAGGTTGTAGCGTCTCATCTCTGATGTCACTTGTGCTAGTTTCCCTGTGTCGTACATTGTTCATACATTCCAAAAACCTATCCTAGTCTTATGTTTGGCATTTAGAACTTCCACCTTCCTGCCAGTGGCTTCCTTTCGGCTTTCACCATTGACATTCATCCTAGCATTTGTCGAAAGCCCTGGAAGTCCATCACGCCCAGTAGTGTTGATTCCTTCAATTGCTGTTTCCGTAACATAAGTGTTTTACGAGACAGGGTTGTTAGCCCTGTGCTCAACTTCCAACCTGGACCAGTTCTTCGTCTCGCCTCTACTCTTCGACCTGTCCAGCATGGGAGACCCTAACAGGAGACGAATCTCCCGCTGGCATAGCTCTAGGGATCACTAAGGCACACAAGCTCCCCGACCACAACAAGGTTGCAATCCAACGGGGAGGTTTCATCGCATTTATTCATTGTTCTTTATCTCTCTACATCATCATCTATATCTCTTGTTTTCCTTATTCCTAACCAGTCTGAAGAAAGGTCTCAACCTGAAACGTCACCCATTCCTTTTCTCCAGAGATGTGGCCTGTCCTGCTGAATTACTCCAGCTTTTGTGTCTATCTTCGGTTTAAACCAGCATCTGCAGTTCCTTCTTACACTAAACATCATTTTGCAACAATTTAAGTGAATAGAATGCTATTCGGCAAGGGAATGAAGATAGCATAGGGATTTTTGTACAGAATGTGATATTGGAATTGTGCTTACTTCACTCTAATCAGAATGGTTGACAACAACCCAAGGAAATGCTCAGGACACAGTGCCAACTACAAGGCAACAAAACAGCTGACATTGTCTGGAATGTCAAAGCAGGAACAGCCAAACACGCTTTTTCAAGATGGTAGAAGTCACTCACACCTTCAGTCTTTCAACTGTGAATACACTCCACTTGAATAGTTAACAACCTTTACTTCATAATAAAAACAATAACAGCTTGCACATATTATCACACCATGGGAGCTGCATTCTGAGGAAGCTATTTTACTATACTCATTTTGTAGTGTGACACATTACTGCTTTTTTGTTCAATGAGGAAAGGAAGCAGTGAAGATGGTTAACGAAAGGATTGGGACACTGTATGCCCTGGGCACTTCCTCCCGCACCCTGAGCGGCCCTCTTTGAAGTTATTAATACACTGCATTGAACTACTGCCTGAGTCATGGGCACTTAAATCTGCAAATGACCTCACAAGTAGTTTTAACAAACTAACAAACTCAGCAGAATGGCGGTTGTCGCCAATGGGCCAGCCTTCAATCGATGAGGCTTCAAATGGTTGATGTTTACTTTCAATATATTACAGAGGCTATAAATCATGATGTTGTTAATGTGAAGAGTGTCAGACAACCGTGAGCCACACCCCACTGTTCCACTGTGCAGATGACACCAATGAAAATGTCTGATCAACTTTGCCAGTTTTAAGACATTTTATATTTCCCTGAGGATTGTGTTCACAAGTAGATGTTTTTACTTTCATCAACCCTTTTCGACAAATGCATCTGACTGTGCAGCAAAGGGAACAAACTCTAGCCCAAAAATGTCAACAATTAATTTATGTTGAGAAGAAATGAGGCAGCAGTGTGTCCTCCACTAATTATTTTGGAGAAGTAAGGAAAGAATGCTGCAAAGGTGTTTAAGGGGGTTTTAAGGAGTTTAAGAAGAACCTTTTCTTGGGAGCACTAAGATTTGGCAAGGTTTCCCGAGTATTATTTTATTCTAGACCCATATTATGCAAAGGTTATTACTGTTTTTTATCATCAGCTTCATTCTTTGATAGCTATGGCCACTTTGTTTGTCCACTTAACTGTTTGCAGTGCACAGATATAATCATCCACATTTCCTTCTTTTTCAGGATGTTCCCTCAGGATCGAGGATACTTACTTCCGCTCCAGTTTTATGTGTTCTGCAGTGATGAAGGAGGTTGATGTGGGACCTTTCGGCACTTCCACTAATAAAGCATGAGGTGCCTTATATAATCTTCTTGCTGGAAGTAGTCCCGAAGCTTAGCTCCTCTCTGTGGGCTGTTGAAGGGTACATGCAGCATTGTGTGAAAAATGTTTGAGACAAATATGAGGGCAAGGAGGTGATGTTCCCTCATGTTGTACTTCACCCTGGACTGGCTCTGCTGTGGTCATTTTTATTGTCATTTTGAATGTGCCTCTTCCCAATTGTTTGATAAAAATCGAGTTGGTTTCATCTCTATCAGGCATTGATGTCAAGTAGGCCAAGACTGAGCACAGTGATGGAATTCCCATAAGGGTGAACTTAATCTTCAAAGTACAACTCTCGTAGATGATTGGCAGAAACTCCAAAGGAAAGGAGTAAATAACTGCTAGTCATTTTTTCTGTGGCTCCCACTTCATCTGCACCTTTGGGATTACATTTCTGGATTGGTAATCAAAAGGCCTGGATGAATGACTCAATGTCATGAATTTGAATTCCACCATGGCAGCTAATAAGTTAATCAAATATATATAGCACAACATTACAGTCCACTTGTGTATCCTGATTCACAGCAATTTGGATGACTCCTAACTGCCCACTGAAATCACTGAGCAAGACTCTGAGTTTAAGGGTACCCGGACGGGGCGTTGAAGGACGAGAAGCCAAAGTGAAGAAGTGGAAGTCAAGATACCGAACGGATACCACGCAGAAAAGCCAAATAACTGAATGGACGCAACGCCGAAAAGCCAAATACCGAACGGATGCGATGCCGAAAATCAGAGAGAGAGAGAGAGTGGGAGAGGGAGAGGGAGAGGGAAAGGGAGAGGGAGAGGGAGAGGGAGGAGGTGAGGGAGAGGGAGATATATATATATATATATATTCCAGCCTCTTAACCCCAAGCACCGTGATAAATCGTCGCTTACAAAAATAAGCCGCTCTATGATCTTTGGCAGTCCAAAAGCAGTGAAGGAAAATTAAAGATCCCCCCCACCCTCCCGTCTCCCCCGGCCAGTGATGTGATGGACGCGGGGGTCTGGACCAATCGCTGACAAGGTCTCGGCCAAATCCCGTCCCTGGAGACATCATGTCCGTTATTTGGCTTTTCGACGTCGCGTAAATTGGCTTTTCGGCGTTGCGCCCGTTCGGTTATTTGGCTTTAGGGTGTCGCATCCGTTAGGTTATTTGGCTTTTCCGCGTCGCGTCCATTAGGTTATTTGGGTATTCGGCATAGTGCCCATTCGGTTATTTGGCTTTTTGCCGTTGCGCCATTCGGTTATTCGGCTTTTTGGCATCGCGTCCATTCGGTTATTCGGCTTTTCACCGTCGCGTCCATTCAGTTATTTGGCTTTTTACCGTCGTTTCCGTTCAGTATCTTGGCTTCCACTTCTTCGCTTCGGCTTCTCGTCCTTCGACTCCCCGACTGCACACGGAGTTTAAGGTCCATTAGGCAAGAGTGATGATTAATAACAGGGAAAAAAACTCAAATGTATAAGTCTCCCGACCAGATGATTCCATGTTATACTGAGTGAACTGACTCTGGACAGATAATCCACTGGGAAAGTTGAGACAGGAACTTCAAGATGATCTAGGTTCTAACTTGACCAAATTGTTTCCTCCTTTAAGTGCTAATTTTGCAAACACAACCAAGTTGCCAATAGGATGAAAAACATCCACTTTCAATATTTTAATGGGATTCTTCCTGGTTTTTAATATCCCATAATCATTGCCAATCCCCAGAAATACCTCCACCCCTATTTTAAATGGAGGAAATTAATGTGTTGTGTAAATCATGAGCAAATGACCATGTTTCCTGAGCAAATGATCCTGAGTCTACAAGCTTTTCATTGTATTTCATGAAACTGTACTTGTACATGTGACAATAAACTTGACTTGACTCAACCTGACTTGTTAATAAGTCATTAAAAAGGACTTAAGAGCATTTGCACAGTATGTGGGCATTAATCGTAAATTCCAAGGGAAGGGGAAAAGATGAATCATTATGGAGCTGCCACTAACAATAAAAAATAATTATAATGAAAGATAGTTCATGTCAACCAGTTCTAATGCATAGAGCAACACCCCCCCCCCCCCCCCCCCCCCCCCCCCCCCCCCCCCGGACAATTTCACTGTGCCAAATCATGCTGGATCTGGACTGTTGCCTTGGAAAATTGCTTGTGGTCCCCACCTATGTTGAAATCTCTGGGCAAATATGAAGGGCTATTAACTGTCCATAGAAGGTGCCGAGTAAGGTAAAGTGAGGCCTCAACAGTGAATAGGCCTCTTCCCCTCTGGCAGACTTTGAAAAATGGCAAAGCCGATCCTTATCCCTCTCTAAAACTAGAGTATAATTTTTACCGTCACAAATTCTGAACCTTAATGCCACCAACTTTTCTGCACATCATGGTTCAGAGTAGCCTTTTATTGATTAAATTAAATAAGATAAACCTTTTGAAACTGCAAAATTAGGACTTCCAAAAACTCGGGAAACACAATTTTGAGGTTTATAGCTTTTTCATGTTATTCAACTTATTTCATCTTCATTTCATCTTTTTCATATTATTTCATCGTATTCATCTTTTTTATTTACTTTTACAACCTTTTCAGAAGATTTACTCTGTCCACAGACTTTGACCACATTCCTGTATAAATAGTTGGAGAGAAGAGGAACTCACTTCCAGTTTAACTGGAACAGAACTGTCACATCTTGGCCTCGAAAATGGGATATTATTTATGAAGTATTGCACTGATAACAACTGAAGGGTGTAAGTGAACTGTAGGTCAAAGTGTCAGATGGTGGTGCAGCTATAATTAGCATAACTCTTCCCACATTGGCTGTGGAATGAGCAGAGTGTGACAGAAAATAATCTGAAATTTCCTCAATGATATGTTTTACAGTGATAAACGTCCCAGAGACTGGAAACACTTCTGTTATTGTCATGTTTCTCTCCACATTAGAACATCGAACTGTACAGTACAGGAACAGGTCCTTCGCCCACAATATCTGCACTAAACATGATGCCGATTTAAAATAATCCCCTATGCTTGCCCATGATCTATATCTCTCCATTCCTTGCATATCCGTGCCTATCAAAAAGCCTCTTAAATGCCACTATCATACATCTGCCTTCAGCCACCAATCCGCATGCTCCAGACACTCATCGCCCTCTGTGCAAAAAAAACTTGTCCCGTTCAGCTCCCTTAAACGTTGCCCCTCACACATTAGAGCTACTGTATGTCCTCTAGTCTTTGACATTTTCACCCAGGGAAAATAGTTCCTACCTAGGCCTCTCAAAACTGGTGTAAGAAGCTAATCAATCGGGATATGTAAATTTGCAAAGGTATAAGTCGAAAGAGGGAAAAAATGCAAAGTTTTCTCTTCAGATTATTCCAGGACAATGGTCAACGTTGTTGGTGATCAAAGATTACACTACAAAGGGTAGATGTCAAGAACCAGAAGCAAGTATCAATCAGCTGTTGAGAGCCTGCTGTATTTTGTTCACAGATCTTTCAGCAATGGTGGAAAAGAAGACAGTATGCAGAAGCTGTGGGAAGTAGGTCTGGGAGTGCTGAAATAGTGACATTGTGTGATAGAGTGGAGGGGATGAGAATGTTCATCAGTTCATAAATTGTATTGTTAATAAGTCGTATTTGATAGACAAAAGTGGTGTGCATGGAGAAATGTGTGCTTCATTATGTATATTCTGGCAGATATGCTTAATTAATATGTTAATTGACCTTGTGTGTGCTGGTGAGGTCTTTAAGCATAATTAGGCAACATAATTAGATTCAAGGGGCATAGGTTCATAAGCCATTGGAGTTGAAATGGGCCATTTGGCCCGTCAAGTCTACTCCACCATTCCATCACTGATCTATCTTTCCCTCTCAGCCCCATTCTCCTGCTTCTTCCATGACCTTTGACAACCTTACTAAACATGAACCTGTGTAGGAACTGCAGATGCTGGTTTAAACCATCCTGTCAATCTCCGATTTAAAAATACTCAGCCATTTGTTGCAATGAATTCCACAGATTCACCACCCTCTGGCTACAGAAATGCCTCGTCAACTCGTTTCTGAAGGTACCTCCTTTTATCCTGAGGCTGTGACATCTGGTCCTAGACTCTCGTATAAGTGGAAATATCCTCTCCACATTCATTCAGTCCAGGACTTTCACTATTCAGTAAGTTTCAATGAGATGCCCTTCCCATCCTGCTAAACTCCAGCGAGTGCAGGCCCAGACCCGTGAACCATACATTAACCCAATCATCCTCAGGGTTATTCTTGTAAACGTCTTCTGGACCCTTCCAATGCCAGCATATCCTGCCTCAGAGGTGGGGCCCCAAAATCACAATCACAATCAATCACAATCAGTTTTATTCGTCACTTGCACATAAAGTCCAAGTGAAATTAATTTGCCAGCAGCGGTACAATGAAAAAGAACACACAGAAACACAATAAAAATTTACATAAACATCCACCACAGCATTCATCACTGTGGTGGAAGGCACAACATTTGGCCAGTCCTCTTCCATTGTCCCCCGTGGTCAGGACCTCAACCCTCAGCAGCCACCGCTGCGGGCGTCCAGATGTTCAGACAAGTTAAAGTCCAGGTAAGTCCTGAATCGGTGCCTCCCCATCGGAGACCACGGCTTCAGATGGTGTAGGCCGCAGGCCGGCGGTCGAAAATCTAAAGTCCCCGCCGCGCTGCAACCGGAAGCACTGCAGACCGCAGGGCCGGAAGTCGGAGCTCCCCTCCAGGGATCCCCGGCGAGGGACCGCGCTCAGGATGGTAAGTCCACGCCGCGCCCTCGGTAGAAGTTGGCCGCAGGCCGGCGGTAGGAGCTCTTCTCCTCCCGGGTCCCCAACGAGGGATCCCAGGCCCAGGACGCCGCGCCGGCTGGAGCTCTGCAGACCCCGGCTTCAGGCTGCCGCGGCCAGTGAACGGAGTGCTCCCCTCCGGCGAGGGCTCGCCTGCTCGGCGACGAGAGTCCACGCTGCGCCCACAGCTGAAGCCCCGTGCACATCTCTGGGAAAGGCCACACCGATCTTCGATGTTAGGCCAGGGGGAGGCGACATGGAAACAGTCGCCTCTCCATGGAGGAGGCGACCGAAGCGGTTTCTCCCTTACCCCCCCCCCCACAAGACACACGGAGGAACATTAAAAACATACATTAAAACACACTAAAAAAACAAAAACGAACACGCTACTGGCCAGGCTGCTGGCTTGCAGTGCCCCCACCGACTCCAAAACTGCTCAATGTATCCCAAATAAGGTCTGACTATCTACTCAGGAAAGGTCTTCTTTGAAAGGTTCCTGGCTATGGTGTTTCATCTCAGACCTGGAAGGTGTCCTGGGATCCCATGCATGTATAATCTGAACTCCCTGATCTTAACCACTCTAGCTTATATTTCCAGAATAGTGCAGGGAATTGGGATCATTCCAATGAATGCCCCCAATACTGGAAAATGATTTTTAGCCTGATTCAGTAGTAGCTCCCATCCCTTTCTAATATAGATATGTATTTAATCAGTACCTGTTATATTGGTTGATGCGTGGAATACCTAACATTACTTCCTGTTATTCTCTGCCAATGTGAAACAAAGCATTATTGGAGCAATGTAAATTCCACAAACATTGCAGTCATTAGTAAATCTTGCTCATATCAATATATTACCACTATTTTACCACTCTTTTACCATTCATTTAGAAACTGTGGAAGTGTCTAGGACTAGAGGTCATAGCCTCAGAATGAAAGGATGTTCTTTTAGGAAGGAGATGAGGAGGAATTTATTTAGTCAGAGGGTGGTGAATCTGTGGAATTCTTTGCCACAGAAGGATGTGGAGGCAAAGTCAGCGGATATATTTAAAGCAGTGAAAGATAGATTCTTGATTAGTATGGGTGTCAGAGGTTTTGTGGAGAAGGCAGGATACTGGGGTTAGGATGGAGAGATAGACAATAGACAATAGACAATAGGTGCAGGAGTAGGCCATTCGGCCCTTCGAGCCAGCACCGCCATTCAATGTGATCATGGCTGATCATCCCCAATCAGTACCCCATTCTTGCCTTTTCCCCATATCCCCTGACTCCACTATCTTTAAGAGCCCTATCCAGTTCTCTCTTGGAAGCATCCATAGAGCCTCCCTCCACCACCCTCTGAGGCAGAGAATTCCACTCACTCACAACTCTCTGTGAGAAAAAGTGTTTCCTCGTCTCCGTTCTAAATGGCTTACCCCTTATTCTTAAACTGTGGCCCCTGGTCTGGACGCCAACATCGGGAACATGTTTCCTGCCTCCAGCGTGTCCAAACCCTTAACAATCTTATATGTTTCAATAAGATCCCTTCTCATCCTTCTAAACTCCAGAGTGTACAAGCCCAGCTGCTTCATTCTCTCAGCATATGACAGTCCCGCCATCCCGGGAATTAACCTTGTAAACCTATGCTGCACTCCCTCAATAGCAAGAATGTCCTTCCTCAAATTAGGGGACCGAAACTGCACACAATATTCCAGGTGTGGTCTCACTAGGGCTCTGTACAACTGCAGAAGGTCCTCTTCATCCATGATTGAATGGTGGAGTTGACTTGATGGGCTGAATGGCCAAATTCTACTCCTGTCACATGATCTTATGATCTTATGAACCTGGCCACTGATTCAAAATGATCTCTCAAATTTCTACTTTGTGGATGAAGGATTAGGCAAACACAATATCCATAGGGTCTACTGAAAAGTGAAGGTGATTGCGTGAGTTTAGGGGGTGGTGAAGAAGATACAATGAATGTTTCTCTTAATTAGCTGGGTTATAGAATATAAGAGCATGGAAGGTTTTTGTACAACTTAAGGAAACATTGGTTCAGCCATAATAGGAATGTCTTCTGCACTATAGGAAGCCTGTGAGTGCACTTAGAGAATGCAAAGGAGGTCCAGCAGAATGGTGTATGGGATGGAATATGAGGAGAGACTGGGGAGGCTGCATGTTTTCCTTGGAGCAGAGGAGGCTTAGGGAGGTTTACAAAATTAAGACCAGTGGGCATAAGTTTAAGGTGATAAATAAAAGATTTAGAAGGGAACTGAGGAAACATTTTGTTCATCCAGATTGTGGCTGAAATCTAGAACATGCCACTTGAGAAAATGGTGGAAGCATGTATTCTCACAACACTTAAGTGTCCGAGAGTTAAATGCTAGTAAATGGAAATAGTCTAGATATAATAGTAAGATTAAACGAGAACTTACCAGTTTGAAGTTTGATCTTTATTTTATGAGGAGGAACGTTGAGGGAATACGTGAAGAACCCCGCTTACGACGCATGCGTGTCATCCTTCAAAGCAGCGGTGTGAGGTCACAGATACACTATAATGACCTAAGATAGTAAGATTATTAAAGAGATACCAGTTTAAGATATGACGATATGAGGGTGGGAGCGGAGGGCACGTATTCCCTCAACGTTCCTCCTCATAAAATAAAGATCAAACTTCAAACTGGTAAGTTCTCGTTTAATCTTACTATTTTACTTCGGAGTCACGTGAGTGACTACGTGAAGATTTCAAAGCTCTGTGACCTCATGCCGTGGAACGAGTCCATGCTTCACAACTGCCTTGGTAGTTTGGGAGAAATTGTTACTGATATTCAAGAAATACATTCATACCAATTTTTATACGTAAATGATAAATAATATTTATTAAATCAAATCATAAACCTTGTAAGCTTCAGGTATAAATTATATAGAACTTAAAATTTTCCCCGAAAACGTTCCTTCATTCCTAACTGGTTTGTTGTAAAATCTCTGAAACTTTTTCTCTGATGACCATCCTGCAGTCCTGAGGATTTGGTCCATCGATACCTCAAGGCGATTAGCTGCCGATGTAGCTGCAGCCCTGGTGGAGTGAGATTAGAATACATTAGTGTCCACTCCCGCCTTTATTAAGCCATATCTCAGCCACCGCGAAATGGTCTGGGTCGAGACTCTATGGTACGACTTCTTATGGCTGATCAAAAGAGCCTGTTCATTGCCTCTGATAGCCTTTGTTTTGTCAATATATAACATAATGTGTTTCACTACACAGAGGCATTCGTCCTCCGGATAGGCTATGAATTCTATGACCTGACCCGCTGATCCTGGTCTATTTTGCTTAATAAGGTCCTGGATCACAAATATCAAAGTTCCTGTCGCCACAGTCAAGCTATCCAATCTTAATTTCTGCAATGACTGGACCCTTTGCGCTGTGACCAGCGCCATTAGCATTACCATTTTCATAATGAGTTTTTTCAGAGTTAAAGCTGTAGCCGACGACCAATTCCTTAGCATGGTTAGGACCACACTCACATCCCAGATTTGGCTGTATCTAGACCTTGGTGGGTTGGTGTTAAAGATGCCTCGTAACAGTTTTACTACTAGAGGATGTGAGCCCACAGCCTGTCTTTCTGTGCCTTGCCATAGATAAGTCGACAATGAACTTCTAGCACTATTTACCATGCTGTAACTGAGTCCTTCATAGTGCAGGCTGGTGAGAAATTCTAGCATAGCTGGAACACCCATCTTCCTGTGGTCCAGATTGTTATTCTGGCAGTACTTAGTCCATTTCTTAATATGACATAAATACTGTTTTTGAGTCGAAGTTTTCTGTGCTGCTGTGATCAAGTCCACAGTTCTATCAGATAGACCCATGTCCCGAAGCGGGTCTTTCAGAGTCTACAAACCAATAAATTCAGATAATTATGGCAAGGATGGCTATCCTGAGTCACCGGATGCACAAGCAACTGAGGACTATGTCTTAAAATACTACATGGTGTTAGCACCAAATCCTGTAGCACCGAGAACCATGGTTGGGTAAGCCAATCAGGTACTATGAGAATCCCAGATGCCGAATCTTGTTGAATTTTCCGTAGTACCCGATTGATGAGGCAGAAAGGAGGAAATGCATAAATGAACCATTTCTCAGTGCAGTGAGAATGCATCTGTAGCTTCTGCCCCAGGATCTGGTTCCCATGATACATACCTTGGTAATTGATGATTTAACCTGGATGCAAAAAGATCAATATCCGGCATTCCATACTTTGCTGTGATTTTAGCAAATATCGTTCTATCTAACATCCATTCCGTATTTTCATTAAATTTTCGTGACCTGGCGTCTGCCACTGAATTAAGTATCCCTGGTAGATACGTAGCTGATAACCAAATATTCCTTTGGATGCACCATTGCCAAATAGAGTTTGCTAACTCATCACAGGATGTTGATATATTTCCACCCATATGATTTATATATGCCACCACCGTGGTATTATCTATCTGCAATCTAACATGCTGGTGTTTCATTCCCGAGCAATAAGATTTTAGACCATAAAACGCACTCAACATTTCTAAGTAATTTATACCCTTAGTGTTAAGTAGGTTAGTATCTTGTATATTCCATCTCCCTCCACAGCTCGAGATGGTATCCGTTGCACCGCAACCAATTGCACTGGCATCTGTTTGCAATACCATAGATGGGTTGGGAAAAACTATTGGGTTGGAGCTATACTTAACATTGTGTTCCCACCATTGTAGTTCTTTTATGGCTTCAATTGTTAGCTCCATTGGCCTATCAAAATGGCCTCTATTATTTTTGAGTGCTCTAATTTTTTCTCTCTGTAAATTTTGGTAATGTAATCGTCCAAATTGAATGGCAGGAAACGTGGCTACAATTTTCCCAATAATCCTGGCTACCCGTCTGATGGATGGTTTAAAGGTATTAATAAGCTCTGTGCAATCCTTTTGTAACTCCGTAGCTTTCCCTATAGGTAAAGTCACTAACATATCAAGTGTGTTAATGGTGAACCCTAAGTAATCAATATCAGTAGATGGTGTTAATTTTGACTTAATTGGACGGATAATGAATCCCAGATGTTCCAACAGTTGTTTTGTGGCAACCACTGCCTGACTAGCCAATTCATAAGTTTTCCCCACAATAAAGATATCATCCAAATATGCCATTACTCTATAGTTTTGTTGTCTAAGCAATGCCATAGCTGGTTTCAGAATTTTTGTAAATAATCTAGGGGCTGATGTTAGACCGTTTGGTAGCGCCTTGTATTGCCATAGCTGTCCCATCCAGTTAAATTTCAAAAACCGCCTGTGTTCACCTCTGATGGGTATCGTATAGTAAGCATCTTGAAGATCAATACTTGCCATAAAGTAGCCCGCTAAAACTAACTCTGTAGCAGTGCTAAAAGTATCCATTTTAAAATGAACATATTGTACAAAATTGTTAAGCGTTGATAAATCAATAATAATACGGCAACCCCCATCTTTCTTATGTCTAATAAATATGTTTGAGACAAATTCCTGTTGTTCATGTTTGGTCATTTCAATTACTCCTTTAGTGAACAACCTTTGTAGTTCTATGTGAGCTTTAGCTTGTTCTAATTTGGTAAGCATGTATAATCTGTCCGGTGTATGTTGTACTGGAGGGTTTCGTATGTGTATAAACTCTATCAGATATCCCTTAATACTGCTAAGGATATATCTGTCCATAGTTATATTACACCATGCTTCCAAATGAAATTGCAACCTCCCTCCAACTTCCGTGCTCCTTATTAATTCTGGAGGCATAGACCCACCTACCTCCATGGTTATCGGTGGAAATTTAGTTACTTTCTTGGTTTCAACCGTGGTTGCGGAGCGCCTTGAGGTTGAGGGTGGGGTAGATGTTGAAGTGGAGGCTTGCGCATCTTCCACAGTGGGCGTCCCGGGCCAACCCCAAAAAAAGGCCGCTGCTGCTGGTTACCTCTGGCCTCTCTCCAATTTCTAGTACTATAAGTATAAGTACTACCTTTTTTAGGAGGCCCATAAGGTTGAAATAGTTTGCCAAAATATCATTTGGCCGCTCTGATTAGGCCCAAAGTCTTGGCCTCCTCTTCCAAATCTTTGACCTGTTTCGACAGGTCACCCCCAAACAACAGGGTTTGGGGTTTTATAGCTTTTTGCTTGCACAGGATTGCAAACTTTGGATCCAGAGCTGGCTGAATAGCCCCCTTCCTTATATTATTAAGTTCAAATTGAACGTTGCAAAAAAGCGCTAAAGCATCTTTATGGTCATTCGTCATGTCTACGTTCTCTAGCGTACGGCCCAAGGCTGTTATGCCCGCCGAGAGACCTTTCAGAGCGTTTTGAATTTTTATATCCTGACTCCTGATTGCCTGACCAACGTGTCTCCAAATACTTTGGTTAACACTGGCCACATTCAGAACCCTACAATTTCCCGGAGGTAAATGTCTTGCCAACACCTCAGCAAAGGTATTGGCTTGCAGGTGATGAGTAGACATGTACTCAATGCTGGCAGCCATCCTGGCCTCTAGATCTTTGCCAGTCTCTAGGGCATTGCTGAAAGTATTGCCCTACCATGTCCAGCAACTTGTTTCTTCGTCCACCATATGGGAATGTGGGTCCATCTCTAGTTCAGAATCTGACACAGGCAGCCCTTCAACACCCTCTTCCGAGGAGGATGAAATGTCAAGCAGCCCTTTATGGTAATCTGCTGAGGGACTTACACCTTTGCCACTGTGGCTATCGTCCATATCCTGGAGCCTGCCACTCTGGAGAAGTTCCTCCAACAACCGCTCCAGCCGACTTACGTGCTCTCGGGCACTAGTCGATCGCGGGTGTTTAAATTTATCCAACCGCTCCTGTCGACCTTCGTGCTCTCGGGCACTAGTCACATGCGGTTTTTGCCGCAGCCGGTCCCCATGCCTCCGGGCACTGGTCGCTCCCGGCCGCCCCATATAATTATGCCATTGCTCGCAGTCCCGGTACTCCCCGGCAACTGTCGCTGACGGCCGAACATGCTGCAGCCACTCGTACCGGTTTCCCAGCTCCGCGAAAGTGGCCGCTGGTGGCTGCGCTATATCCTGCAGCTGCTCATCCTTACTCTGGTATCGTAAAGTATTATCCGGAGGCTGTTTCTGCACATCACTTTCGCAGTGATGTACTTTGCGCTTTGCCTTCCCGGCCGGTCTAGGATTTGATTTTCCCGGCGCGGGGTTTAAATCCGGCACAGCTGATGTCTCCATACAAGTTGCCTGTGCCGGCGGCTGCTGCTGCAGGTCCCCAGCACCTTCGCCACTGACGTCCTGCAGCTTCTTTACAGCCTTTCTACGCGTTGCTCTGTCCATTTCCTACACAGGGTGAAATGCAGAGTTACTTACCTGCCGTCCGTCGGCTTTTTCAGTTCTCCCGTTCAAGGGGACGTCCTCCCCAGGTGCGACTCGTTCAATGCGTGTATGCGATATGACACGCATGCGTCGTAAGCGGGGTTCTTCACGTAGTCACTCACGTGACTCCGAAGTGAAATATGGTATATACTTGGTGTTCAGCATATAAATGGTGGGCCAAAGGGTCTGTTTCTGTCTTGTATTATTTATTATTATTATCTAGACAGGTTATGGTATTTTCAATCCATGCAAAAATATTCAGTTTTCCAAAAGAAATGTCTCCAGCCTAATACTGCTTTCATAAGTTTTTAAACATATTTATTGCATCAAGATTGCGAAGTTACTAGTCCCTGGGTAAACATGGAGCTGTAGCTGCATTGTTATGCCACAGATTTGTTTTGGGTTGTCAGAGACCCTGCCTTTATGGAGAGGCTCCAGCATTAAATACTCACTGCAAAAGAAATGCCAAATAAATGTATCATAAATGAAACACACCAGGGTGAAAAAAATGGGAAAATGTAAAGGTATTTTTAAGTATGCTCTGCATAACTATATGTTGAAATTTGTGACAACTCTGGGAAATAGCTTCGAGTTTCAATCACTAACAGAAGACATTTGCTGGGTGATCAGCCAGGGAGAGACAGTTAAAAAATCATTTTCAGCAAATGCTTCCTCTTCAGGCAATATTGCTTTGGGGAGTGTTTAGAGCGAGTTTGATCATTACTTATTTTTTGCTATTATCATTCTATGTTTTAATGACCCTGTCATATTTTGGATTGTGTTACAGTCCAACCTCAGACCACACGCTTAATCCTAAAAAGCTTGTTAGTGAAAAGAAAATCTGGTATTGATAAATAGTTTTGGCCTGATGCAGAAGAGCTGAAATAAACAATTGTTGACTTGGCTTCAGTGGGTAGTATATGAGAAACTACACTTCCTCATCCATCTGTCTGACCCCCACATTATGAGTGAAAATAACCTAGCTTAATTGGCCAAGTAGGCTCCAGAAACAACTATTATGGCTTCAAAATGTTCCTCAGACCACAGTTTCAAAGGATTTGAGGACATTTATAGCAGCTTAATTACAGACTTTTGCTTCCTTCCTCATTGCTGGATCCTAAGGGGTCATTGTTGCTTTTACTTCTATGTCTCCCACCCAACTTTCCAACAATCAAGCTGTATGCAATTAATGAGACCTTATTTACGTACCCAGTAATGTGAAGACAGTTTGAACCTAATGACAAAAGCTCCCATCTGAATTGTAAAGGCTTCCAAAATCATGATTGTTGACAGGAATTATGTACAAATTGAAATGTGCTTTAAAAAGCACAATGCATTACAAACATCAGCTATACTGCACTTTGATTGATATCACTTTGCTGAGACAAGTCATGTACATGTATTCTCTGGCTGCTCTCAACGCTATATTTATGTTTCAGTACGTGATGTTAAAATGTTGGTGTAATACTGGTTACAAGAAAAAGGTGAAAATTCCTGCAAACACTAGCTCACTTTAATGGCACAAACACCATTGAATCATCTGTTCTGATTGTCTGTCACAGAAGATATCAATATCTTTTACCTGCAATATTAGAGATTTCAACTGTGACACACTGAATTTATCAAGTTTTAGTCACTCTTAATTTTTGAATAACACAGCCAAATTCATCCATTTTTTTAGTTCTTAATGACTTGGCAGCAGCTCATTAACAGAGGGATATTTGCTTTTTAATGCACTTCCTCTTAATCAAATATTACTTCTGCTTTACCATCCCATCTCTAAGTCCCAGTGGAGAAATAACAGGCATTGAAGGAAACTATGAATGAGATCAATGCAAGTTCCTGGGTCCAAATGGAGAGGGAGAACTATTGGAAGCACATTAATGATCTATGTACACAGGGTAAAGGTAGTTTAATTGAAAGAGGAAACATCAGCAACTGTAAGGCCCTGAAAGCCTTTGATAATAGCAATCTAAATTTTTGTCACACGTTCGAGGTAATAAAATTACTGAGGCTCTTACAGATAAAGGTGCATAAATAAGCTGACACTAAGATATTGAGAGAATATGAAAGAGGTAAAAAAATTGATTGAAAAGGTGAGTTTTAAAGTTCTGAAGATTAGATAATGGTGGAAACAGAGCATGAGGGAAGGAGCAATAAAGTTCCCTGTTGTAGTTTATTTTGCAATGTTGTGAAATGCTTCACACCAATGATATGTGGCTACTGGTGGGAAGCACTTTACAAACATCAAGCTTCCTAAAACAAAAGCAATCTAATAAATTACAGATATCTACTTTAAAAAGGATTGATTAAGGGGTAAATATTGTCGAGGATATTGAGAATATCTCCACTTCAAAATGGTGCCAGGTGATCTTTTTCACCTAACAGAGCTAACATAGCCCTGTGGTGTTACATCTAATAAATGGTACATTTGATAAAATGACACTAAGATGCTGCAGTGAGGCATTCCTTCGCACTGGATTTGTATGCTCAAGCAGCTGGAGAATGTCTTTGAATGCATAACCTCCTCATTGAGAGGTGACCATATAACCCACTGAACCACAGTCATATCATGAGAGCGGGAGTTATGGACAGGAGGTAAGTTGATAAGCAAGAAGATGGGGCCTCAGTTTATGGAATTTAAAAGATGACATGCATGATGTTGTGCACCCTCAGTACAGCAGCAATATTCCCATCCGGAATTAAAGGATTAAGATTGTTGGATGGAGGATGAACCCTACGACCTTGGGAAGCAAAAAATGTGCTCACCCCAAGGCAAGTCGCTAATCTGAAATATAATCAATGGAAATAAAAATTCTATAATGTTTGTTCAATTCCCAACTTTGAAGGAAATCCACACGTAGGTATAATAATGCAAAGACTTACCTCAACTCTAACTGAGAGAGTAGACACAGACTTAAGGGTTAAATCACGGTGGCCCTAATTTTACACTTTCCACACCACTTGCATATCATTGAAGAGCGCGTGATTGGGCAATCAGGGCCAATATTTAGGAATAACTTTTATTAATGGATGGTCAAGACCAAATGGGAACTCATTTTGGGAACTCAGCTGCAAATGCTGTTGTGCCACTCAGGAAACTGTATGGTCCACATTGATCTTTATGGCCAGATTACTAACAATATTTTCATCTCACAGGGTTTGCCCTGAGCATGCACACAAATAAACCCATACCAATATTTCAAACACATATTAACCATTTAATATAATAGCCATTTGGAGTCTGCGAATGAATAGATAGGAAAACCATACTATGACTATCTTGCAGAGCTATTCAAATAAGCAAATGATTGGATTCACTTCTTAATTTTTGTTGAGCTTGTTTATTTACTTTTATCCACAGACCCCCCCCTTAAAAAATGTTTTATATGTAAGTTGATTGAAATTTAGAAGCAGCATGGTTGATTGCAATTCAGACTTGACATGTTCCATTAAAGCGGAGGGATGAGGATGGCACAATGAGCGAACTTTGAATGACTAAAGATGTTGTAAATTTGGTCAGAAAGAATAAAGAAACACATGCAAGGTTTAAATGGATGGAATCAGACAGAGTCTTTCAGGAATTTAAAGAAATGAGGAAAGAACTCAAGCAGGCGATGAGAAGGGTCAAAAGGTGCCACAAAATGTCTTTAATGAGTTGGAGCAAAGAAAATCCCCAAACAGTTTTTACCTGCATTAAAAACAGGATGGTAACCAAGGAGAAAGTAACCAAGAGAAGATAATCAAGGATAAAGAAGAGATTTTTTGTGAGGAGTTTAAGGACATAGGTGAGGTACTTTGCATTTGTTTTCACCAAGGAGAAGGACATAGAAGACAATGAGATCAGAGTGGAGAATACCAATATGCAAGGGCAGGTCCAGATTAAGAAGGAGGAGGTGTTGGAGCTCTTGAAGAGAATTAAGGTTGATAAGTCCCCTAGGACCTGATGGGATCTATCCCAGGTTATTGAGAGAGACAAGAGAGGAAATTACGTGTCTTAAGCCACAATTTGAATACTAGATTTGACCTACTCTAGGTTTTCATTCAAAACAGAAGCTTCTTCTTTTCTGAGTATTATTTTCATTGGATTTAATGCATTTTAGAGGATCATATGTATTTTGTAACTGTGGTTGGAATTTATTCCATCATGGCCAGACATTCCATTATAGGAAAACACTTCTGCTTTGTTTTTGGTGGAAAAGGTTTTGTGGCATATCATTAGGTCTGTGCCACCTCTTCTTGGCATTATTTAGGTTGGCAGGCATCTCCCCAGTCTATTCCTAAACAACAAAATTAATTGCAAGTTCAGCACAAGGACCTGACTATCTCCCAAAGTGATAAAGTGGTAACTATAATTAGATGATCAATTAAATTAAGGGGAATTTTCAGTGAAGGTATTTGTTATTTTATTTCTACCTGATTGCACTAATACAAAAACAACATTTGTGTACCCACATAAGCTCAACATACAGTGATGCAGCAGTAGAGTTGTTCCTTAAAAAGCCAGATGACCCAATCGTGACCTTGGGTGCTGTCTGTATGGAGTTTGTACATTTGCCCTGTGATCGTAGGGTATTTCTCCATGTGCCAAAGACGTGCAGGTTGGGAGGTTAATTGGCTTCTGTAAATTATTCCTAGTGAATTGGATAGAACAAGTGTACAGGTGATCAGTGGTCATTGCGGATTCAGTGGGCCGAAGGGCCTGTTTCCACGCTGTACCTCTAAACAGTAATAACCAACATAATTCATTTGTGCACCAACTTTTAAGAAGAAAAGTTGCCCTTGTTTTCCCTTCATCTTCTCGAGGCATACAAGATCATGAGGGGAATAGGTCGGGTAAATGCACAGACTTTTTTGCCCAGACTAGGGAACCGAGAATCAGACGACAGGTTTAAGGTTTAGGGGGGAAAGATTTAATAGGAACTTGAGGGGTAACTTTTTTACACAAAGGCCGGTGGGTATATGGAATGAACTACCAGAGGAAGTAGTTGAGGCAGGTACTGTCATAACATTTAAGAGACATTAGCATTTGTTTATGGTGTTATCTATGCTTACAGGCCTGTTTTGCTGCTGCAAGTAAGAATTTAATTGTTCTGTTTTTGGTACATATGACAATTCTTCTCTGTGGATTGTCACCTTGCCATGGTGGAGAAGCTTGTGTGGTCCTGAGAACCTGAGAGTGATCCCATCTAGAGCTATGCTCCTAGTAGGGTCACCCATGGCCGTAAGGTCGAGGGGGAGGTCTCTGACAAAGAGCAATCCAACCAAGACCTCAATGGTGGAACAGGCGGATGATGGCTGTCTTTAGTGGAGCTTCACAACGACTGGGAAGGCAGATGAAGGCTGCGGCAGAAAAGGGTCCCCGGTCGTCTTGGATTCCATGCCACTGGATTCTCACCCAGATCTGTCATCGACCTTGTGATGGATGTCAGTGCACCAGTTCCCCCACGTTAAACAAAGTCACGCACAGGCGTCCTCCATGAGAGGACAGTCATACTTGTTTCGAGTGACTGCCGATGATGGTGATGACATATGACAGTTAAGCATTCTTGACTTGACTCTTGACCTCCATACTCCTCCTGTTTTGACCTCATAATCATACCAAAGCTTAAACAAAGTACTATTGTTGGCAGTGATTCAGTTACCAAAACCCCAAATACTGGAATTTTCTATGTGGCAAAAAAGATTTATGCTGAAAGTTGCTCTTAGGCCAAAGTTAGTCTCATTTTTCCCACTAATTTTCCAGTTACTAAAGATGTGGGATATTAACAGAATTAGAAGCCAATGTTCTGAGCATAGCCAAGTGAAAAAAGAAAGTCCCTCAATTTATTCCTGAAAGATCCTCTGGGTTACCCCCACTGTGCAAATTTGATGACCCGTAGGAGATTGTCAATTAGGGCCAAATTGGGATATGCCTACTTGGATTGAAAATAAGATAATTTAACCTTTGTTAAGGATCCTTGGAGCCAACAGACTGACAGTTTGGGCCAAAGCAGAATCCACTGGGCTACCCTGCTTCCCACAGCTGGTACTTTAGGCTAAATCTTCAACTGAGCATCCACGTGCTAACCCACAATCAAAATCTTTAGAAAATATGCCTTTGGCATCAGTTTACTATGAGTTGAGTTGAAGCATCACGGCCAAACTCTCTCACATGCATACACAATTATTCACAGATGTGTGACACAACAGGATGAAGCATAAACTCCTGGAGATCAGATGAACAATGTATTAGGAGACTGAGGGCTGATTTAGACATTGTGAGCCATTAATCTTCTGCAGTGGGGGATGATGCTGAGGATGTTTTTCGGACAAAATTGAAGGAGTTTGCTTTTCTCTTCATTATATTCTAAGTCTGAGTCTGCTAACATCATTCATCATAAGGAACAGCCATCACAAAGTCATACAGTACCGAGACAGATCCTGTTTACACAAATGATCAAATATACATTTATACTAATTTCACACCAATCCCATTCTATTCTCCCAACCTCCCCATGAACATATCCCCAATTCTACACTGGGGGCAATCTACAGTATCCACTTAACCTACCAATCGGCACGTCTTTTGGATATGGTCGAAATGAGAGCATCTAGAGGAAACCCATTCAGTCTCAGGGAGAATATGCAAACTCCCTATAGACAACACCAAAGGGGAATAAAGTAACCTGTCATTGGAGCTGTGAGGCAGCCGCTCTACAAGCTATGCCTCCGTGCTGCCCTTCAGGTGAGTTTCTACCATAAATCAGATGTTTTGTCTCTCATTCAGCTAAAATAATAGACTGGCATTGAGAATAAAAAAGTTGGTACTGGAAAAATTAATGAGACCAATCAATCCCCAGGACCTAAAGACCTATACCCAGGAACGTGGAAGGGATGTTAATGTAGATAGCAGATAGGCTAGTTTTCATTGGCAAAATTATCTCGGCTCTCGAATGGTTCCCATTGATTGGAAAGTGGCAAATGTAGCTTTATTTCTAAAGAAAGGACAGAGAAAGGAAATAGAGAACTCCAGAACAGTTAGCCTGAGAGAGAGAAAAATAAGTGGCACTGGGATAATAATTGGTTTAGAAAAAATCAACATTGTTTTTTGAAAGGGAAATAATGTTTAATAAAATGTTTAGAATTTTTTGAGAGCTTAATTAATAGAATAAATTAAGGTAAAACATTTGGAAGTGGTTTGAACTCATCAGTTCACAGGTTCATAAGGCATAGGAGCAGAATTAGGCAATTCAGCCCATCTAGTCTACTCGGCCATTCAATCATGGCTGATCTATCATTCCCTCTCAACTCCATTTTCCTGCCTTCTCACCATAATCTGTGACACCCTTACTAATCAAGAATCTGCCAATCACCACTTTAAAAATACCCAATGACTTGGCCTCAACAGCTGGCTGTGGCAATGAATTCCACCATATCAGGGCTATCAGAAGGCTCTCAATAAGATGCTTTATCTATGAATTTATAATCTATGAAGTTATAGTCTATGTTCATCTATTCATCATACAAGCATAAATCTAGTCATGGTGAATGAGGAACAAGAAACATACTTAATTTCATTACATGAACAGAGGCATTTAGTCTAACTGGGCTGCCTTGACCATCTTTCATGGCATGATCAGACGAGGGACCTTGGTCTGTTTGGTTTGTCTGGTCACTGAATGGATCTACTGAACCAGTCATTAACATCGAATGAGGCAAGAAAAGTAATTCAGTCTCTCCACAAAGGATACATCACCAGTTAGATAGAATAGAAGAATAGAATAGAAGAACACTCTATTTTTGAGCATGACTTATACCATTGTACAAAACACATAAAACTGGACAGCATGGCATTTTGGGATGAACTATTCAAAATTGTATCAGCTAGAGAAATGTGCAATTTCAGTTACATTTCAGTCACATACCAACCCAATCAAAATATCTCCATTCTTTAACAGTTTTCCAGAAAATACAATCAATACCAATTGATTAATAACAACATCCATCCATATTGGATAGGGGTAGAAACATCAAGTGTACAAAGATGCTTTCAGTAAAACCACACAAAAGGCAGTGGGTCAATTCACTTGATGTTTTCAAGCGAGAGTTAGATATAGCTCTTAGGGCTAACAGAATTTTCTTGTTTATTTTCCAGGTCTACAACTAGGTCTACAACAGAAGTCTTTAATGCTTTACTCAATGCTGGCAGGAAGACTACTCAAAATGGCTGCAACCACACACTGTCTACAGACAGGATAAACTATATACAAAACATCTCCCTTTGTCCTGTGCAGCGCCACCTGCTGCACGGGAGGAGCAATGGGTCCTCCCACCCCACACAGTTCACGAAACATCACATTCACCCTTTCCAGTTTGAACGTCTCCATTTAGCTGAACCTCGCTTCACTCTTTTTTTCCAGCCTTTTTTGCGTTTCACAACTCTTGCTAAAGGATCGGAATCAGCAGAGTTTTCGTCAGTGTTCGCATTTGAAGATATATCAGTATTTGCTTTATCTGTATGCTGTTCTTTCTCCACTTGACTGTAGTTTTTCTCGACGGTCATCAGCATTTTGGATGCGAACGCGATTGGTTCTTCCTTGTAGTTCGGCACCGTTTGTGAGATTACAGCTCCAAGACCATACGGCGATGCATCAGCGGCCAGTGAGATCGGCTTCGATGGATCATAGTAGCAATGTTACAACATTTTGAGATTTCAAAAATCAAGTCTGTAACTTATCCTATCAGATAAAGCATAAAAAGAAGTTTAATTTGACACCTAATTCATTTTCATATCTTCAGTATTAAAACAGTTATGGCCATTTTCATACTCGGAAATTAGCATCTTGTTCCCTATTGCTTTTCCATTGACTTAACTCAAAAGCTGTGATCGAGGACAGTCAAAAGCCCATAACTTTCTTAAAAATTAAGAGAACTGAAAGAAATGTTCAGTTATTGTAGATTGAAGCATTCTGAATAAAATATGAAACAATCTTACTTAGATGACTTGAAATTAAAGCATATAATTAGTTAGTTACCTAATTGTAGCTAATTACAAAATTCATTTACTAGATCTAAACATCTATCAATTTCTTAAGAATAGATTAACATTTTTAAATAGCCTGTGTCCAAATAACATTCACACAAGAATTCACAATATAACATAATTTTTAAATCTCATTGTCATGGATTTATAGGCCAAATGGAAGGAATTTAATGTTTAATACCTGTAAATTAATGGCCATTTAAATCATCTTGCGAGTGGGTTTTTCTGGAACGTGATCATTTGGAACGTTGCGGTTGCTGTGAATTTAAACCTCATATCGGCAGGAAAAATACTGCCTATTCGTATGGGGAAAAAATCATCGTTTCGCAACGTAAAATGTGAATTAAAGGCAACTTAAGGAGCACTTTTATACATAAAATAAACGGCTTTCCTTTACCTGTCCCATACGTGAAATCCGTCCCCGTTGTCCACGTTGACGGCTTTAGGAGCTGGTTTTAAATTACTTCAGCGCTGAACTTGTCGGGCGATTAAAAAAAAAAAAATACACAGAACGGCCGTCGGAACAATTCTTCAGCAAAAGCTTGCACTCCAACAATATATAATCCAGGGCAAGGTAGGAAAAACCTGTGTTTTATTCCCGCCCCCCCCTCAAAGGCGCCAAAATCGCGCACACGGCCAGTGGCAGAACTGCAGCGCCGCTGAAGGTAAGTATTGTAACATACCTAGTCATAGTGAACCAAACGGGTCTTCTGGGTGAGCATCCCCTTCAACCTGGTGAATGCATGGTCATACTCTTTGGATCCTGTTTTCTCAGGTTGTTCATGCACTTGCTGACCATATTGCAATCCGTGGTAGATGACAATGCCATAGTTGATCCATCGTAGATCAAGGTGTTCATGTCAAGCTTGAAAGCATGGATCCAGTCGATGGCACACAGGGATGTACCTTCTTTACCAACGACGATCAGTGGCAACATCTGTGTCATACCATTACAGGAAACGGCAACAGTGCATTTGCCTTTCGTGAGAATGGGCTGTCGTCCATATCCGAAAAGGCGGATGTTGGCGGGTTTCAGTTTCGGCGATCTGATCCTCTCCCAGATGTCCTGATCCACAAGTGACACAGCCACACCAGTTTCCACCTGGAATGGTAGATCGACGTTCGAGACCTGCAGTAAAATCCTCAGCTTGTCGGTGATAGTAGACACCCCGAGCACTTCAACAGAAATGGTTTCCACGATTTGGTCGACTCTGTTTTGCGCTTGCATGCCCTTTCTCAGCTTTCCTACGGATTGGCACACTGCCTGGAGATGACCTTTTCGGTGACAGGCATAACAAATGGACTCGATATACGGGCACTCACGGTGATGATGAGCAGTCGAGCCGCACCGGTAGCAGGGTTTAGATCTTCCCCTCAAAGGGGAACGGCTCTTCTGAAACTGTCCTACCTTCTCCGGATTTGCTCTGGGTCGATCAACTGGTTTCTGGAATTGCGGACGAGTCTGACAAACTGTATGCACCTCCTGAGGGAGCTTTGACGTTGTTTCGCCTGCCATTTTGTGCAGTTCTTTACTCAGCAGCTTGGCCATCTTAGCACACTGCAGCACATTCTTCAATGAGGTGTCCAATTCCTTGAGAATCGCATGCTGGATCAATGCGTGCCTGCAGCCCATGACCAGTCTATCCCGCAATGCATTGTCTTGGCACTTTTCGCAGCATTGAGTTTTCAAATCATATGCCTTTGCCTTGGTGCGAAGATCGGCAAGAAATTTGGTAATCGATTGCCCTTCCTGTTGCACTATCCTGTAGAAATCAAGGCGAGCTGCGAGGAAATTTAAACTTTCTTCGAAATGCAGCTGCAAAGCCGTTGTGATTCAGCATATGAGGCATCAGTTACTTCTTCTGCAAGTAAATTTTAAAGCAGTGCAAAAGTTTCTGGAGACATCGATGAACCTTTTACCTCTGGTCAGTCGTAATTGCCATACTTTCAAAATAAAACTCAGCACGCATTAAATACACGACCACCTTTCTCGCTCGGGATCGAAATGATCGAATTGCCGAGACATGTTAGTTTCAGTTCTGTTTTTTTAATCAAAAAAAATAGCCTCTTATCTGGGTCTTTGGACACAACCGAAGTATCCCACTCCTGACACCACTTTCGTGTTCTTTTTCTAGGTCTGCACAAAACTTAAGAGTCTTCAATTTACAACAGAAGTCTTGACTATTTGTGGATGGTGAACTGGTAGTGGTAGTGCTATAAGAGGACTATCAAATCTTCAACTGTGTATTGTGCACTAAATTGCTATCAATTGTACACCTAAGCAACAAGCAATTTCTGCCTGTAATTTCTTGGCCTCCGTGGTAAATTTCAATGCAGGATAGACACAAAAATCTGGAGTAACTCAGGGGTCATACAACATCCCTGGAGAAAAGGAATAGGTGATTTTTCGCGTCTCGACCCTGAAGAAGGATCCCTGAAGAACGGTCTCGACACGAAATGTCACCCATTCCTTTTCCCCAGAGATGCTGCCTGCTTTTGTGTCCATCTTCGGTTTAAGCCAGCATCTGCAGTTCCTTCCGACACATTCCAATGCAGGATTGAAAATGCAAAGATGCCAAAGGTTACAATATATATATTTTACAGTAACCACCAAATCTCAGCCACATCATTCCCTTTGAAGATTCATTACTTTGTAGTTGACTAAATGTATGAGGAAAATAAAACACTGGGAGATGTGCCTCCACGCAGTCAAACAATGAGAAATGGAAAGCGTACACTCAGAAAACTGGTTTTAGAGTAATACATAGTCTAATATTTATAGACCAGCTATATTTAACTTATATTGGAATGATATTTCAGTTGTATGCCACAAATGTCTCTAAATTTGCTCATAGCAACATATTATGACCATCTACGGGCAAATTCAGACTACAGCATAGACCACAGTATTAATCTTCCAAGTTTTCTGAAACAAGCTCAGTTTTTTCTTTCAAATTAAATAACATCAGCTGATTTCCAATCATAAAATATATTTTTTAATTGCTTTTGGAGGTTAATTGACATTACTTGGTTTGAACATTAGCTGTTTTCACATTAAATGTAAAATTCCTTCACACTCCCTGTTTCTGTAAATATTACTTTGATGCTATTCTTCTTTTGAAAAGTTTGTGCAGTGTACAGAAACAACTCAATTTTACATTTCTACATTGAAGCCAAATGATTACATTGATGGTTGCCAAGTACATTAATAGGATAGATCCTTCCTGTGGATGGAGCAATGAGTTATTATGCGTCTGTTAACATAAAATCATCTGCAGGAAATACATTATTTTGATAGCACAAATTTTAAAGTATGTGGGAGTAATTATTTGTTTTGAATAACCTTTTTGCCATGAGGTTAAAACAGATGGTGAATGAGCAACATGGTCCAAGCTGCTGTGATTTAATGACAGTATTGAAGAATACCACTGTTCATAGTTAGTTTATTAAGTGCTACATAACAGCACAAAGAGACCTTGAGGAAGTAACAGGAGGAACGGAGCATCTCACAAACTACCCACTCACCAGGCCCATCAAACACTTCTTGCCATATCTGCTGAACAGTCTGCAATTCCCCTATTGACCTCACCAGCTACCTCAGAACCCACAAATCAGGGTGGATTAAGTCAGCTTCAATTTTGAGGGATCGCCAAAGAAGAAGAATAGCTGTGTGATGAGAAGTAATGATCATTAGTGATTTTTATAATCATTAATTTTATATTGGCTGGCTGGTATTTGGTCTGTCTAGGACATGCTCCTCTGAATCCATTCAACCATGTATGAGATGCATATATGAAATACATAATTATTATTTTATGCAGTTGAGCTGATATACTCTGCACTATATCTCATTCTGTTAATAAATTGGGAAGTCATGAATCATTTATTGATGGCTTGGAGGACGGTTCTCTGGATACTTTAAAGAGAGAGCTAGATAGGGCTCTTAAAGATAGCGGAGTCAGGGGATATGGGGAGAAGGCAGGAACGGGGTAGTGATTGGGGATGATCAGCCATGATCACATTGAATGGCGGTGCTGGCTCGAAGGGCCGAACGGCCTACTCCTGCACCTATTGTCTATTGTCTATCTTTGCAATTTTCTATCTTGGAGGGCTATGAAAATGTATATATTCTGGTAGACTTCAATAGATTTTTGGATATTAAGAGAAATAATAGAGATATGGCGTTAAGGATATCGAGTTTGTGCAGAAAGGTGGAACTGAAATAGATGATCAGCGTGATCCAACCGAATTGCAGAGCAGGCACAAGAGCTAAACAGCTTCCTATCCTTTCTCTTTCTGATTTCTTTAATAAATTCCAGCTTCTTCAGTAATTCACTTTTGTAATAGATTAACAAAATAAGGTTTAGTAAAATGTGTACTCATGCACATCCCTCTAAATTTAGTTCATTGTAATGAACTGGGTGGCACGGTGGCGCAGTGGTAGTGTTGCTGGTAGAGTTCAATCCTGACTATGGGTGCTTGTCTGTATAGAGTTTGTACGTTCACCCTGTGACCTGCATGGGTTTTATCCTGGATCTCCAGTTTCCTCCCACATTCCAAAGATGTACTGATTTGTAGGCTAATTGGCTTGGTATAATTGTAAATTGTCCTTAATGTGTGTAGGATAATGTAAGTGTGCAGGGATCACTGGTCGGCGTGGACTTGGTGGGCTGAGGGCCTGTTACTGCGCTGTACCTCTAAACTAAACGCTAAAATAAACTAAACTGACATTTCTCAATGCCACAATTGGTTGTGTTGTAATGCCATAATGAATGGTTAAAGCTCCAGGTAGCTGAGGCAAATGATTTCAGGGAGGGCAAACAAAGTGCACTTCTATTTCCTACCCTGGTTGCTCTCTAGTAACCATTGGAAATGTATTAAGATGGACATAGAAACATAGAAACAAACAAAATAGGTGCAAGTGGAGGCCATTTGGCCCTTCGAGCCTGCACCGCCATTCATTGTGATCATGCTGATCATCCACAATCAGTAACCCGTCCCTGCCTTCTCCCTGTATCCCTTGATTCCGCTAGCCCCAAGAGCTCTATCTAACTCTCTTTTAAATTAATCCAGTGAATTGGCCACTACTGCCTTCTGTGGCAGAGAATTCCACAAATTCACAACTCTCTGGGTGAAAAAGTTTTTTCTCAAGTCAGTATTAAATGGCCCCCCCTTTATTCTTAGGCGGCACCCACCCGGTCTGCTCCGGCCCCGGGTCGGGGTTAAAACTCCATGGGGTGTGGACAGAGCGGTCGACGGATATAGAGCCGCCAGAGGTGAGGGTGGGAGGTGTGTCCCGTGCCTCAGGGAGGAAGGGGGGGGAGGGTTGGTGCTGGTAGTTTGATAGCCCTGCTTTAAACCAATCATCTCTAGTGCTTGAATCACATATCCTAGGAAAAAGACTATGCATTCACCTGATATTCCCCTCATGGTTTTTACTCACCTCTAAAACAATTTTTGCTTTATTTTGAACTTTCAGCACCCGCAGATATTTGAGCGTGAGAAATTTTGTGATCAGCGTGAGAGCATGAGAATTTTGTGAAATGCGTGAGTCTCACACTCAATGCGTGAGAGTTTGCAGTCCTGCTAATAATGCAAACATTTTATGCAAGTTCCAATTGTTTGGACAAAAATCACTTATTACTGCTTTATAACAGTTAAGTTACTTTAAGACCATTTCAGAAACGATGGCACTCGACAAACAATCAACTAACAAATTAAAGCAAACTAAAAAGATGTAACATGTTCCCTTTCCTGACTCGACCTCCTAAGTACTTTAACGCTGTTAACAGGCAAAGGGATATTAATCTCAAGAATCAAAATGGGGAAAGTGGGGGCAATTTTGCTTAAATGGTCATTCTAAGCCCATTCAGATCTTCATAGAGTCAGAGTTATACAACATGTACGTGGCTGGCCCAATTTGTCCATAATGATCAAGTTGGCATTCTGCGTGCCCAGGGACTGGCTGCCGTTCCCAGATCAGCTCACGTCCCAGGGACTGGCTGCAGTTCTCAGGTCGGCTTGCCTGCCCCAACCCTGCGAAAACGAATTGAAAAAAAAAGGTGGTTTTTCGGGTTACGGGCCGGATTCAGCCCATGTGCCATAGGTTGCCGAACCCTGTCCTAGATGTTTGGCCTCATTGTCCTCCCCATGTTTTACAACCGATTCACCTGGTTAGTTTTATCTCCGGCTGCTTCATGTTGTCGGTGGCTGCACATCCAACCAAGAAAGAAGAGAAGAGAAGAGATGCGACGTCACTCACAGCCGCCAACTGACGCGCTTCCCCAGACCGCACAGATCGTTGCGATATGGCGCAAAAAGACAAACTGTGCAGGGACTGAAGACAACGTGAGAATTCTGTCATCAGCGTGAGAATTGGCTGAAATGCGTGACTCTCACGCTCAAAGCGTGAGAGTTGGCAGCCCTGTCTAAGGCCAGGATGTGACAACAGATGCACAGGGAGACACATACACAAAGGAAGACACACACACACACACACACACACACACACACACAGGGAGACAGACACACACACAGGGAGACAGACACACACACACACACACACACACACACACACACACACACACACACACACACACACACACACACACACACACACACACACACAGGGAGACAGACACACACACACAGGGAGACAGACACACACACACACACAGGGAGACAGACAGACACACACACACACAGGGAGACAGACAGACACATACACGAGGAGACACACACACACACACACACACACACACAGAGGGACACACACACACACTGGGATACACATACACACACACACACACACACACACACACACACACACACACACACACACACACGGGGAAACACACACACACGGGGAAACACACACACACACAGGGAGACACACAGAGACATGCACGCACACACACACAGGGAGACACACACAGGGAAACAGACACACGCACACACCTTTCCTTCCCCCCCTCCATCCTCCCCCTCCCTCCCTCCCCTTCCTCCCGCCTCCCTCTTTCCTCCTCCTCCCTCTCTTTCCTCCCCTCCATCTTTTTCCTCACGCTTCCTCTTTCTCCCCTTTCTCCTTACCTTCCTTCAATCCCTTACTACATTCCCTCCCCCTGTCTCTCCTTGCCTCCATCCCTCCCTTTTTTTCTTTCTCTCTCTCTCTTTCTCCCCTCCCTCTCTTTCCCCGGCCGTCCAATGGGGAGTCCAGCGGGCAGGGTGCAGCGTGGATTGGTGGCGCTGGCACTGCCGTGTGAGTTGAAGGGAGGGAGGGAGCGAGGTTGCCATGGCAGCCGGAAGCGCAGCGCTCGCAGACGGCACACAAAAGCGCTGACACCCACTGCCCGGGACCGACGCGCTTCCCCAATCCGTGCAGATCGCTGTCACGCGGCGCAAAGAGACAAACTGTGCAGCAAAGATCTTATAGCTCCGCTATAGGATCTTTGCTGTGCAGGGACTGAAGACAGCGTGAGAATTCTGTCTTCAGCGTGAGGGCGTGAGAATAGGCTGAAATGCGTGAGTGTCACGCTCAAAACATGAGAGTTGGCAGCCCTGCTTATATGACAGTCCCGCCATCCCGGGGATTAACCTCGTGAACCTACGCTGCACTGCCTCAATAGCAAGGATGTCCTTCCTTAAATTAGGAGACCAAACCAGCACACAATACTCCAGATGTGGTCGCACCAGGGCCCTGTAGAACTGCAGAAGGACCTATACTCAAATCCTCTCATGATGAAGGCCAACACGCCATTAGTTTTCTTCACTGCCTGCTGCCCCTGTCCCACTTAAGAAACCTGAACGGAAACCTCTGGAGACCTTGCGCCCCACCCAAGGTTTCCGTGAGGTTCCCGGAGGTTTTTGTCACTCTCCCTAATGGTCGAAAGTGGTTTCCGCGTAGTTGAGCTTCTGCTATGTTCCGGCGAGTATTTCAAAAAATTCTAAACCGGCCTCGACTAAAAATAGGTTGCCGTTTTAAAAATCGGTAATTTTTTAGTCGAAGCCGCTTGCGATGCTAGTTGAAGGTGGTTACTGGAGGTTGCAGGTAGTGGAAGGTAAGACCACCCTGGTGGAATAAAACTGGGTTGAAAAAAAAGTTAATATTAACATAAGCATGTGACCTCTGTCACTCCTGGGCATGCTCAATCATAATTGCAGAGCTTTTAGCAGAGAAAAGTTTTGTTTTCTCACAATAAAAGCCTCCCAGGTTTATTTTTAAATCATTCTGAACCATGAGAGCAGGGAAGGAACTAGTTAGGTGGATGTTACTAAAAGTACATCTACTGCTGTCAGCAGCAGCCCTTTTGCTTCATCAGCCTTTCAAGAAAGGCAGAAGGGAAAGCACAAGGGTGAAGAGGAAGTAGAAGAAGAGGTGTCAGTGGGTGAAGCCCTTCTTGCAAGGTAGATTGATGCTTGCACAGTATGATAACCTGATGAATGTGCTGCAAGAGGCGGATTTGTCTGCATGTAAACATTTTCTACGAATCACACCTGAGCTGTTTAATGAGCTGAAGGAAAAAAGGAGACCTATATGAGGTCTATATTGTATATTGTATTATATATAACCTATGTTGTAAGAAAAAAAACACTGACACCTCCGATCTACTCTTCTCCCTCTCCAATTGTAGATTAAACCTGACCATGTTATGGTCACTGCCTCCTAATCGCTCATTAACCTCGAGGTCCTTTATCTAATCCGGTTCATTACATAACATTAAATCCAGAATTCCCTTCTCCCTGGTAGGCTCCAATACAAGCTGTTCAAAGAATCCATCACAAAAGCATTCTACAAAGTCCCTTTCTTGGGGTCCAGTACCAACCTATTTTTCCCAATCTACCTGCATGTTGAAATCTCCCATAACAACCACAGCATTACTTTTACTACATGCCAATTTTAACCCCCGATTCAATTTGAGCCCTATGTCCAGGCTACTGTTTGGGGGCCTGTAGATTAGTCCCATAAGGAGCTTTTTACCCTTACAATTCCTTAGTTCTATCCATACTGACTCCACATCTCCTGTTTCAATGTCCTCCCTTGCAAGGGACTGAATTTAATTCCTCACCATCAGGGCAACCCCACCCCCTCTGCCCACCTGTCTGTCTTTTCGATAGGAGGTATATCCTTCAATATTCAGTTCCCAGCCCTGGCCCTCTTGAAACCATTTCTCAGTAATTCCCACAACATCATACTTGCCAGTCTCTAACTGAGCCTCAAACTCGTCCACTTCGCGCATTCATATACAGTACTTTGACCTCCGTATTCACTTGCGCCCTCGCAATTGCCCTGACCTTACTCTGTTGTCCATTCTCAAGCTTTCCTTCCCATTAATTTGAGAATCTTTTGTAATTTTTCCTGCAGACACATCCCCTTCAACTCCATCTTTATACTCCCAATTTGTCAATTCCTCCCCCCCACTATTTAGTTTAAACCCACACGTGTAGCCCTAGCAAACCCGCCTGCCAGAATGTCGGTCCCCCTCCAGTTAAGGTGTAACCCGTCCCTTTTGTACTGGTTACCCCTACCCCAGAAGAGATCCCAGTGGTCTATAAATCTAAATCCTTGCTCCCTGCACTAGCCCCTCAGCCACACATTCAGACCCCCTATCTCCCTGTCCCTGTCCTCATTGACACGTGGTACTGGAAGCAATCCAGAGATAACCACCCTAGAAGTCCGGCATTTCAGTCTTCTTCCCAACTCTCTGAATTCATGTTGGAGAACCTCCTTCCTCTTCTTCCAGATATCGTTTGTACCTACGTGCACAACTACTGCCGGCTGTTCACCTTCTCTCTCTCTCTCTCTCGAGGATGTTTAGAATTTGGCTCATGACATCCTGAACCCTGGCACCATGGAGGCAACAGACCATCCTCGCATCTCGTCTGCTGCCACAGAATCTCCTGTCCACTCCTCGGACAATGGAATCACCCACCACTAGGGCTCTGCCCGATGTCGGTCTTGCCGGTCGAGTCCCATCTCCAGGATTGGAGCCACCGACGTGTCCGCCGCTCGGACTGGAAACATCGTCTCCCCGGACAGTTCCCAATAGGGCATACCTGTTTTCTTTAGGCACAGCCACCTGAGTCTTCTGCACTCCACGATTTCCACCCTTTCTCTCCCACACACCTTGGTTCTTCCCATAACCTTGGCGTGACTACCTCACTGTAGGTCCTGTCCAGGAAACTCTTGTTTTCCTGCATGCCCCTGAGGTCATCCAGCAGCTTCTCCAGTGCCCCAGCATGGTCCTTTAGGAGCTGAAGCTGGACGCACTTGCCACGGTTGTTGCAGCCAGAGGCTCCATCTGTGTACCTGGGCTTCCACATTTTGCAAGCCTCACACTGTCTCATCTGCCCTGACATGTGTTCACCACTTTCCGTCCTCTCGAGCTTTATGCGTAGCCTCCTCTCCTCAGCCTCCTCGCTGAACTCTCGAGTCAAAGACTCACACTTTTCTCGCAAGGTCTCTCGAGCCAAAGACTCACATTTTTCTCATAAGGCCGCTCCCTCACTGCCGCTCCCAAAGAGCCGTCTTGCTTATATTGACTGACAAATTGCCTAATTTACCAATTTACAAACCAAATTCCTCAGTTTTCAACTGTTTTCCCCCTCTCTCACCTATCTATCCTTCCACGCAGGCTAGAGCCAATCAGTGCTTTTTCCTGCTTCTCTATGCTGCTGTTTCTTCAAAATCCACGGGAGCTCTGAGTTAAGTCTGCCTGCTTTGCCTCTCCTTTTCAACTGTTTTCCCCCTCTAACTCTCCTCCCAATTGGGCTAGCCAATCAGCGCCTTTTCCTGCTTCTCTTTGTTGCTGGTTCTTCAAAATCCACGGGAGCTCTGAGTTAAGTCTGCCTGTGCTTTGCCTCTCCTTTTCAACAGTTTTCCCCCTCTGACTCACTTATAAGTCTCCTCCCACTCGGGCCAGAGCCAATCAGTGCTTTTTCCTGCTCTTTGTTGCCGTTTCTTCAAAATCCACGGGAGCTCTGAGTTACACTTGTTGTATGTTTTACACATAGAAAGATTGGGAAATTGGAAAATTGGAATCTGCATTTGTGCTGAAGTAAGAACATTGCCTTGGAATACATGATTACATTTTACTAGCCCAACATTGAAGGGAAACATTAAATTGTTATCAAAGGACCAGGACCAAATATAAGAGTTATATAATTATTATAGTATAGAAGGTGATCATTCGGCCTATTAAGTCAATGCAGTCTCTTTGTGCAGCAAACCCATCATTCTATTTTCCTATTCTTTCTCCATAACATTTTCCCTCAATCATATCCAAGTTCTATTTGAAGGCACTAATTGACTTATGTTTTTCCCATCAATCTACTGACCAGTTAAATAAGTTAACAAGCATTTCCTCACATCTCTTTTCTCTTTTGCCCAAAAAGTTTAAATTGTTGCCCTGGTACTTGAATAATTTACTGATCTTTCCATTTAATCTACCTTAACCAATCATGATTATCTGCTTCAACACTACTGTGTAAGGTAAGGTCATCTTTCTCATCATCTATTGCATTCAGTGCTCCCACTGAGATTACTTTGGCAAGACCAACTGTTGACGAGGCGACTAGTTCAACAAACACGTCTTCTATCCACCCAGGTCTGCTGAGGCTCTCGGTTGTCAACCAATTTAACTCCTTTCCCATTCTAACTCTGATCTTTCCATCCTTGGACTCCCTCATTGCCAGAGTGAAGCCGCATGCAAAATGGAAGAACAGCATCTCATATTCCGCTTGGATAGCTTACAACCCAATGAGTTTGAACGGTGTCTGAAGAAGGGTTTTGGCCCGAAACGGGGCCTATTTCCTTCGCTCCATAGATGCTGCTGCACCCGCTGAGTTTCTCCAGCACTTTTGTCTACCTTACAACCCAACGATATGAGCATTGAATTCTCCAATTTCAAGTAATGACTCCCAGAGCACACATTCCTGTCACAATCTTCCATCACGCAGTCACCTTCCTCATTTCCCTTCCTCCTTGTATTATGCTATCATCCCTACATGCCATGTTTCCCTTTATCCCCCTTATTTCCCCTTCATCCTGCCCCCTTTCCCCCATATCCCTCCCTTTAGTGTTAAATTTCACTCCTTTTCTTTCCATATCCTTTTGACCACTTTTCACTTCCAACATTTGTCACTTGCTCCACCCATCTGCCATTCACCCTCTCTCACCTGTATCCAGCTATCTAGCCAGGCTTTGCCTCAGCCCCACCTCTCTTTTTCCACCTCTCCCCATCCCCCACCCCCCCACCCCCACTCTGAGAAGGGTCCTGACCCAAAGCAATTGCTTTCTCTCTCTCTCTAAACATGCAATCTTAAAGTTATTCTTTAATTACCCATTACATTTTGAATGGTTTCATTATGCCATGAAGCAATTATGCTTGAAGCAATAACTTGGCACTCTGCTATACTTTGCCTGTTACTTGTGCTGTATCTTATTAATACCGGAGAAATGTTAGCCTGCATATTTTCCACCTACTACACGTTTTTAATAATTATCCATATAAATTCTTGAATTGTATTTCAATTAAAAACAGATTTTAGAGCTACAACAGCAGACATTTTAATTTGTATTTAGAATCATATGTGGGATCTTCATTCTTTTATTTGCAGTATTATTTTTCATCTTTATTTGTTTACCATGTATTGCATCAATGCGTATGCCAATGAATGAATATAACAGTTCTGATAAATCCCACTGCCATAGCTTTCCGTGCAAACGCCACATTACTGAAACTTACAAACTCATGGCCACCTTCATGGAGCAAACTAATTTCAATTTTGTGGAATAGTTAGCACAAATAAAATAATGTTGTCTGTTTGTGATTATTAACAACTAAATGCAGTCTTCATTTTGCTGGAGTATTTGACACCGGTTCAAGCACAACTCCACAGCAAGCAGTATTTGTCAGGTCTGTGACAAGATCTGAATACTGGAGTACATTCAGACCATAAATCTTGGTTCATGTAAATATGCACTGTATGATTCCGGTATTTCAGTATATGGTGTCATTTTGATACAAGTTTAGATCCAAAGATTTAATAAGGATCCGGCAGAGACTGCCTTGTTAGCTGAGCGGAAGAGGTCAAAAATCTTGTTCCATCTTACCGCAAGTACAGTTGCCAAATGAGTTATATTAACTTCTGGTCACGGTGACCATAGCTGGCTTTAGTTCTGTGCCTAATAAACCAGAAGCCAATCTCATTGCTCCTGCTCGTACAATCATTCCACTGACTCAATACACTAGAACTTGTATAGTGTGTGAAAATGCTTGCTGACATTTTGCTGCTCATTTCTCCTGCTGCAGTTTCTGACAAGGATGTGATGGAACACTTGCACATGAATGGTAATACGTCCTGCCTATAAATGCTGCATTTCCCTGGATTTCAACTGCAGCATGCAATAATTACATACATTTCAGGAGTCACATGAGAAAAGAAGACTTACAACCATGATCTTCAACACTTAAAGCAAATTTTCATCAAGGTTGTCATTTGAAATAACAGTACAGGTGACAATTTAGAGACACGTTTGTACTTATGCTTCCCTGGTAGATGACCTTCATCACTGAAGTGGAGGTAGATAGCCTAAGAGACATCATAAACCTCAGCTGCACCCCCTCCCATCAACATGCACAATGTATGATAAATTCCACAACCAGCTTCAATGGTGGACTTCCTGAAAGCCATAAGAATGGCCTTCAGAATTATACTTCTATGGGTCTCTATTCAGTGGCTTACGCCTGCTTTTCGAATCATGAACCAACGTCAAGTATTGGCTTTCTAATTGTAACGTAGTAATGTCAAAGGGGATCATCATCACTTCTGTGCACCAAGCAGCTTCCATGATTATATGCATCACAGACACAGACACCCACACTTCAATTTCACATTACATACAATGTACACACACAGTGTAGGAAGGAATTGCAGGTGCTGGTTTACACAAGATAGACACAAAATGCTGGAGTATCTCAGCGGGACAGGCAGCATCTCTGGATGGAAGGAATGGGTGTCTGAAGAAGAGTTTCGACCCGAAACGTTACCTATTCCTTATGTACACATACAGAACTGTCATTTTCATTCTATGATCAATATGGTAATTTGGTTACATTGAGCAAATGGCAAGTACCTAATTTACAAATTAGTGGAATGTATTTGGTCTTGGCAATAATAATATCACAACAGCTAACAGTATGTCTGAGAGCAAGTGCATGAAATAGAAACATGGCTGTATGCAAGTGGTGGATGGCTGACAAGAGTTTATTGATTGCATTTGGGCAATATTTCAAACCAAATTTTGTTTGTGTCTAGGACAAGCAGCATGAGTGGAGTGAAGAGTCACATCTGTACTTGGTCTGTGTTTGAAAATTACATTAAACCGCTTGCATGCATATTTACTCACATAACAAGGACAATGACTGTTTCCTTGATCACAACATAAGGCAATTTTGGAAACACGCAGGGTATGAAAGTCGATATATGAATACAACTATTTTTTTAGTAATGGAGACATTTCCACATTTAAGCTGAATCCAGTTGGTGTGAGTGGAAAAGTTGTTTTCTATTTATTCGTGGTCAGGTGAACATTAAAATGCAGTTGGAAGGAACTGCAGATGCTGGGTTAAACCAAAGATAGACACAAAATGCTGGAGTAACTCAGCGGGACAGGCAGCATCTCTGGAGAGAAGGAATAGGTTTCGGGTCGAGACCCTTCTTCAGACTGTTCCAGGCTCAGCACCAGGCCCACAGCCACCACGCTGCAGACTCCAACACCACATGGTTCGACCCTGTCTGGTCTTAATGTAGTTGAGAGACAACAATGTGCACAAACTTTGTCTAATATGAAAGCGAGTAAAAAGGGAGCATGACTGCCCTTGATGCATTGTAAACAGAAAATCTTTGATTGATGGCGCAATTAACATATTGATTTTAATACAACATGAACATAAATTAAGGCATGCAAATAAAAAAACATTTTGCTTACAAATACTGTGCCATGATCAAAGTGCAAGATTTGGAAACACTAAGTGGATAAGTAGAACTTCAGAAATAAGCAGTGATAAATAATTTATTTTTTTTGCAGGTAAGCGAGTGTGCTGCAGCTCAGTGCATTGGTCAACAATAAACTAAAGCCAGCACAAGGCTTAATTCTGGATGCACTGATTTGTCATTTCTCAAGACCGGACATTTGGGATCAAAATGAACCTAAACATACCTATCCATACAAACATAACTCTTGTGCCTCACTACAGCATTTCACATCTGTCTCCTGTGATACATTGCAAACTGAAGCACATCTTAATCCCAAATCCAAATTAAAACACAAAATATTTTGTTTAAAGTGTGGTTTGGGGGTGAAATGTTACGTCACAAAGGTAACATGCTAGACTTTAGCATGCTCCATCTCCGATGCCAAAGTAAATCTGACTGTTCTACTTCTTAAAATAAGAGTAGAAATGGGAAGATAACCAGCTGTTGCTTTTATGGTTTAGGAAACAAGCATAAATTATGGCTCCAAGGATATTTTTGGCTGGAATGGTTGTGGCAGAGGGGGGACAGGAGAAGTCACTGAGGCCTGTCCACATGAAGGGTAAAAGCTGTTTCCTGAACAGCACTTCTTCACTTGTCAACTCTGACAGCTTTTATTGACAACATGTGACTGAGACCTCAGAGTGTTTTAAAGCAGCGGGGTTGCAGCCAGAACAATAAACTTGTCAATTGCCTCTTCACCCCCACCCCACCCCCACCCTCCCCCTGCCCATACTCCTCCTTCCCCCAGTTTGAAGAGGGAGCCAAGGACAATGGCCTTCCCAGCTGGGGCCTACGCTGTTCCGAAGTATGCGACCCGCTCTCTTGCACAGCACAGCACAGCATTCAAAACCAAATAAATGCTGCCTGCCCTTTTCTTTCCCTGAGTCGCCTTACTAAAGGTATACGTTGCTGTGAATGGGAAAAAAACGTTCATAAGTGCTGCTCTGGCAGAACTGACTTTGGCTCCTTTCCTGCCTTCTTTTGAGGGGTACTCGAGAAACTGTGGACATAGCTGAACTGGCTCTACCTATATTGTGCTCGTAAAACAAAACATCCTGTGCATTGATGGCTTGCTGAGAGCGCTGTCCATCATGTGGGAACCTTTGTCTTGCAGCCAGTCCCATTCGAATTTGACTGACGGAGGAAGCCTGCATTATTTGTAAAGAACAACAGCCTTTTCATTCATAATTTCAGTGGGGGACTGGGTGCTAATGACTGGGCATGAATACTGGGAAATCTGGTATTCAAGGCAGGAAGAACTCCAACAGGCTGCCAAATGGGGGAAGTAGGTGAAAGTGAGGGTGTAAGCAAACACAATGACAACCATGCATGTATACAAATATCAATCAGCTTCTCCAAAGGTGCAAGACTATTTGATTATACGTGGGAAAAGCACAATGGAGTAATGCTGCAGGAAACTGTCTCAAACTTTGGCTGAATTAATTTGCAGCTATGTGTAACTTTACTCCTTGATTTAGAGACATACTAATTACTTTCTGGTGTTGGCGGAAATGACCTAATTGTCTGTTTATTTCTATTTTATTCTTCTTATGCTTTAAAAAAAAATTGCAAGCCAGAGTGATCTACAGAATTTTCAAGGCATGATTAGCATGTCTGTGATTTCTCTAAAGTTTAGCCTGAAATGCAAAGTAGAAGCGCATTTTATTTTCAATTTAGGTCGAATCGTGGCCGCAGAGTAGCAGGATTAATAAAGGGACGACCAGAAATTCAGTGCAGTAAAAAACTGTAAAAATGGCCCCAATGTCCACTCTGAGTTTAGGTAATTAAAGTTTTGCCACCGAGCTTAATTTCAGTGACATTCAGGGTTGTGCTCCCAGGCTCCTGACCTCTGCCCTTTATTCCTGGGAGCCTGCCTATCAAAGAAGCAGAACGCAGTGATGAAGAGTGGAGGTCAGTGGCATGAGAACGCAAACGACACGATAGTGATCTTCTCAATTCACTGCAAAACCCGCAACAGTGTACAGTCTTCCGGGGGAAAAAGCAAAAAGCTTTTGCCTACATTATGTTTGGGGAAAAAGCTGCTGCTGAAGTGGGTCAGAGCAGCCTCTAATTCTTAGTATAAGTATAAGTATAAATATAAGTATAAGTATAAGCATAAGCATAAGTATCCTTTATTGTCATTCAGACCTTTCAGTCTGAACGAAATTTTGTGCCTTGCAGTCATAACATAGAATAAAATAACAAAACACACAATAAACACAAATTTAACATCCACCACAGTGAGTCCACCAGGCACTTCCTCACTGTGATGGAAGACAAAAGTCTTAAAGTCCGTGTCTCTTCCCTCCTTGTTCTCCCTCTGCGTTGAGGCGATCCAGGCTTCCGATGTTGTGACCCCACTGGGTGGTGGTAAGTAAGTCAGTCCCGCGGCTGAATCTGAGCTCCGCGAACGGGCCGGTTCAAACTCCGCGGCCCGGGGCGGTCGAAGCTGCCGAAGCTGCCGCCCTCCAGTCCAGCGGACGAAGCTGTTGTTGCAGGAGCTCGTGAAAAACAGGTCACCAACCTGTGATCTGCGAGCTCCCAATGATGTCGTCCACTGGGCCCGCGGCCGAGCCTCCGAGGCTCCGAAGTCAGGTCGCCGCCGCCGGAACGCCGCCACAGCCCCGAAGTTGGGTTGTCGCCGCTGCCGCAACCCCACCACAGCCCCGAAGTCGGCCAGCTGGTAAGTCCTGGCTGGCTCTGCCCCCGGAGCTCGATGTTGGTCCCAGTTGGAGGCCGCCAGCTCTACCATTAGGCCTCAGTGCAGACGGAGACGGAGACGGGGGATACGACAAGAAAAGGATGCATCCCCCCGAAGGAAGAGACCAAAAACATGTTTCTCCCCCCCCCCCCACACATACACAACTTAATAAACTAAATTTAACTAAAACAGGACAAAAGAAAACAACAACAATAAGAAAAAACAGACGGACTGCAGGCGAGCCACAGCTGCTAGGGCAGCGCCGCCACTATCTGAGTTTAGACTAAATTTTCAGCATGCAGCTTTTCTCACTGCCTGAAAAACCATTACAAGCTGCTTTAACTGTTCGTTCAACAAGATTGCTGTTTACTGTCAAATAACCAGACGGTTGCAATCTATGGAATATTAAAGCAGTGAAGCAAAGACACATACATTCGCACATCACAGAAGAAGACCAATCAGCTTATTGTGTAAATGTTAGCCTTTTGAAAGAGCTTTCCATTTACGTCCACCCTGTTCTTTAACGATGCCCTTGCAACTAAATTGTATTACAATTTCCTTCTGCCTCGCCAGCAGCTGTTAGTCCTTTCATCCTTTTTGTTATTTTTAGTGTGTCTAAATGTATATTTAAATATTTCTTAGACTGTCTTACGTGGGGGTGGTGGGGGGTGAATAGGGGGAAATCGTTTCTCAGTCACTTACCTGGACGGTGATGCATCTTTTTTCCGAGTCGCATCTTCGCCCCCCCCCCCCTCTCGCGGCCTACCAACTGGATTGGCACGGCCCTTCCTACCGGAGACTGGCCAGAGCTTCAGCAGCGGGCGCAGCACTGACATCATCGCGGAGCGGCGCGGTCCCTTGCCGGCGATCGTCAGTGTTGGAGCACCGGAGTGTTGGGCCTGCTAACTTTATCACCGTGGACCTGTGGTTTGCGGAGTTTCTAGCCATGGGCGGCGGTGAGTTTAACATCGCGGAGTGAGGCAATCCCATGCCTGTGATAGCCAGTGTTGGAGCTCCCTCCAGATCGGCCTGTGGACTTCGGAAGCCACGGTATCCGGTAGGAAGCGGCCGATTCGGAAACTCCAAGCCACAGAGTGTGTTCCTTTGTTCCGACATCGGAGTTCCGATCATCCCAGCGAGAGGGCCTGTACATTGAACCGTCCATAGCATCGACTGCAGAGGGTTCAAAGGCCCCGACCATGGGTGAACAAAGAGAAAGATGACAGAACTTCATTGCCTTCCATCACAGTGGGAAACGTTGATTCCGCTGTGATGGATGTTTATGTTAAACTCTATTTTGCATTGTGTTCTTTTTATTTATATAGCTGTAACTCAAATTTCACTGTACCAATTGGTGCATGTGACAATAAATGGGAACTTGAAGATGATCCATCATCTGCAAATAATGCGTTCTGTATCATAGCAACCCATTACACTATATTTTCTTTAACATAGAATCTAGAACATAAAACAGTACAGTGCAGGAACAGGCTCTTAAGCCCACAATGTCTGTACCAAACATGGCACCAAGGTAAACTAATCTCCTCTGCCTGCATGTGGTCCATATCCCTCCATTCTTTGTATGTCCATGTGCCTCTGTAAAGGCCTCTTCAATGCCACTATTGTGTCCTCTTCCACCTGCATCCCTGGTAGTGTGGTCCAAGCATTCATAACTGCGTAAAAAACATGCTGTGCACATCTCCTTTTGATTTTACTCCTCTCACCTTAAAGCCATGTCTTTACTCCACTATTGTTTGGTTATTTCATCTATTATTTTGGACCCCTGCTCCCTGCTCTATTCACTCTATACTCATGATTGTAGCCAAACATAGTTCCAACTCCATCTTCAAATTCGCCGATGACACCACTGTTGTTAGATGAATTAAAGATGGTAACGAGCCAGAATATAGGAGGGAGATTGATCAACTGACCAAATGGTGCCAGAACAACAGCATTGGCCTCAGCATCAGTAAAACTAAGGAACTGATTGTTGGCCTTGAGAGAGGAAAGCAAAGAATCCACAAACTTTTATTCATCGATGTGACGGAGTCAAAAACTTCAAATTCCAGGTCTGGTATATTTCTGCAGATCTGTCCTGGACCCAGCACATTGATGCAATTATAAAGAAAGCCCTTCAATGCTTCTACTTCCTTAGATGACTGAGATTTGCATGTCAATTAATATTCTCTTGAACCTCTACAGCTGCACAGTAGATAGCATATTGATTGGTTGTATCACGATTTGGTTTGGCAACTCGAATGTCCAGGAACAAAGAAGATTGCAAAAGATCGTGAGCACTGCCCAGTCCATCATGGGTTCTGACCTCCCCACCATCGAAGGGATCTACAGGAGTCTCTGCCTGAAAAAGACAGCCAGCATCATCAGAGACCCACACCACTCCTACCATCGGGAAGAAGGTATATCAGCCTGTAAACTGTAGCATCAAGGTTCAGGAGCAGCTTTTTCCCCAACAACCATACCAACCATAAGGCTATTAAACACTAGAACCTCCAGAACTTCTTATGTGTTGTTCATTATTGTGTTTACCGTGTATTATGTTTACATATCTGTTGTGCTGCTGCAAGTAAAAATTAAATTGCTCCATTTCAGGGCATATTGCAATAAAAAACTCTTGACTCAACTTGACTCTTGGTTATCAACCTGCCTTATCGTGTTACCATATCTATCAAAACCTCTTTAATACTCAATGTATGGACCATAAAATGAGTAGAGTTTCAAATATTACCAGTGTAAAGTGTGAATCCTAATCTGTTATGAAAAATAAGGCAAAAGGAATGCGAGTGCATATTGGAAAGAAAAATAATGCAAAGGTATTAAAACCCCAAGCTGAATTCCCTAGTCAAAATCACAGCCTTAACTGGATCAGACACAATGGGATAACCTTGGCACATCCTACTAAGCAAATGCCATATGAATCAGAATGAAAGAAGAATTTCTGTATATCACATTTTTTTCCCTTCTAATCTTATGTTATTAATTAAGGGTGCCTAGTCCAAGTGAGCTCACACGATGTCCATGGTTTTACTTATTATGATTTACAAGTACTTTCAGTGAGTAAAAACATTTAAATCCATATTTAATATGTATGTTGGACATTTGGCAGTTTTGACAGGGCTTGTGTGTCATTAGTTCCTACAAGATGAAAACAAATAGTAGCTCAAGTGACAGCAAGGCATCACTCCTGGGCAAGCCAATGCTTTCTTTGTTTAGTTCGAAAGGGAGAACACACGGATGTACCTTCTCGGGCCTCCATAGCCCCTGGTGACACTGTATTCTCAGCCTTCAAGACCGATGTCAGAAGATTGTTCATTATGTTGAACCCACAGAAAGCATCCGACCCCAATGGTGTACTTAACCACGTTCTTAAAATTTGTGCAGACCAACTGGCAATTAGCAATAGCACATCCTCCTCAATAACCATTAACGCAGGAGCACCTCAAGACTGTGTTGTAATCCCACTGCTCTATGTTCTCTATACCCTTGGCTGTGTAGTCAGACACAGCTCCAATACCATCGTTAACTTTGCCGATGTTAGCACCATTGGTGGAAGAATAATGGGTAACTACGAGTCTGAATACAGACGCATATTGAAATTTTGACTGAATGGTGCCAGACCAACAATCTTGCACACTAGCAAGATCAAGGAGCTGATTGTTGAATTCAGGAAGAGAAAGCCAAGTATCTACAAACTTGTCTTCATTGACAAGACAGCAGTAGAGAGAATCAACAGCTTCAAGTTCCTGGATGTGACTACCTCTGAAGCTCTGCTCTGGGCCTTCACATTGATGTAATTACAATGAAGGCTCATCAATTCCCCTGCTTACTTTGAAGATTGAAGAGATTTGGTATGTTACTGAATACTCAGTACAGAGCGTGCTGTATCGGGGCCTAGTTCCATCACTCAAATGCCTAGGAACAAAGAAGACTACAAGGAGTGGGAGAAACGGTCCTGGTTCATCACAGGTACTGATCTCTTCACCATCAAATGGATATATTGGAGGCACTACCTCAAAAAGGTGGCCAATATCATCAAAGACCCACACAACCCTGGCCATTCTTTCATTTCCATATTATCATCAGGAATAATGAACAAGAGCCTCAAAATCATGACCTCCAGGTTCAAGAACAGATTCTTCTTCAAACTCATCAGGCTCTTGAACACTGCACAATGCTAACCTCAGAAACTGTGATCTACTATGGACTGTGTTTTTGATTGCACTTTGGACCATCCTGGTTACCTTGTATCACAGCTATTAATTTATTGTATTTTTGATTATTATGTATTCATCAGTATGTTATTGTATTTGAAGGTCTTAAGCAGCAACAAGAGAGAATTTCAATGTTCCATTGTCAGTACATATGACATTCAGTACGTATGACAATTAAACACTTCACTCTTGACTTATTTCAAAGAATTGACATTAACTGATGGTTATGGCTTAATTTACAGTGAACCCAGTGTATCACTTGAAATTAGTTGACAGGATTTGGGATGAAGGAGACATGAGGTTTACAGGACTGTTGTCAGGAAGCTCTTCCTCAACATATGGAGCTGGATTTTGATTGTGCAATTTTGTTAAGTGGCTGACATCAAATCTGTATGCTGATTACATCCTTCCTGAGTTATTTTCATTCTGCTGGTGATTTACTAATGCAGGTTTACATTCATTGCATTCATTCAAGTTAAAACCAAAGCTACGAAAGAGGTCCCAAAAATTAGCATAAATTCACAAATCTTTCAAGAAACAAATGAAAAGGAATGAATCAAGATTGCATAAATGATATAGTGCTGTAAAAATAGAGTGAACTGTCAGAAAGATAGAAAGCTAAAATAAATATTGGTGCAATCCTGAAAGTGGTTGAATTCTTGATGGTCCCTATGAAGGTTATGAGCCAAGATACTGAGAGACCAAGAGTGTTTGCTGGAGGTGGCAACTGCTGTCTCCAAGGCACCGGGCAGAGTGAGCACGGGTTCTTCCATACTTATAACTCTGTGCTGAAATACATGGCAGACTTTTCAATAAATCCTACATCTGTTCATCTGAGGAAAGAAGTCCTGATGCTTCAGCAGAACTGAGCAGATCACCGTCAGTATGGATTGGTAATAACACCTCCTCCACACTGACCATCAGCGTAGAGGCACCTTAGGATTGCATGCTCAGTCTCCTAATCCGCTCCCTCTATACCCGTGACACATATCCATCGCTATCTTTAACCCTTGCCAACAATGCCACTGCTTTGGATGAATAACAGGTAATGTGACTCAGAATACAAAAGGGAGATCCATAATTTAGTTGAGTAATACAAGAACAATGATATTGCTCTCAACATTAGCAAGGCAAAGGAGGTGATTGTTGATGCTAGCCAGGGAAAGCCAAGGGACTATGCATCTTTCCTCATTAGCAGTACGCCAGTGGAGAGAGTTACCAGCTTCAAGTTCCCGGGCATACTGTCAGCAGGCTCAGAAATGGAAAAGACCCAAATGCAGGCTCACCGAGAAGCATTGAAGAAAACCCAAAATCCAAACACGAATGGAACCGAAAGCTACAGACCTGGAAGCGGCAGAACTCAGAGCTACTATCGAACCGACAATGCAGAACTAATTAGTCGGCACCCAATTGGTGATGATCTCAGGTATGTATACCAAATGATAGATTATGGGAGCAGATTAAATGCAGCAGTAACTCCTAATAGCTCTGGGGACGATGGTGGAAAGAGTCTCAAGTGTCTGGAGGCATGGCAAGAGTGACAGGAGCCCCCCACATACGATAGATGCCTCCTGGCGACTTCTTTTGCTGGTCCAGATACTGCTGATGAAAGTCATGGATCAGGGAGGGATCCAGGATGTCATGGGCAGGAATCCAGCTCCTCTCGTCTGGACCATAGCCCTCCCAGTCAATCAGGTACTGGATCCCTCTGCCACGCAGCCAGGACTTCAGTAGTTGCTTCACCGTGTGCTCCAGACCACCGTCAATGATGCGGGGTGGCGGAGGTAGCAGAGGAGCGGGAGACAGGGAGCTGGAGGACACAGGCTTAACCCGGGATACAGTGGAAGATGGGGTGAATCCGCATAGACCGGAGCTGTCTAAGGCGGACAGCAGAGCAGTTAATGTTCTTGAGAATCGAGAATGGGCCAATAATCCGGGGTGCCAACTTTCGGGAGCGGGCGATCTTGGGTGGACAGCCATACCCGGTGATGATCCACCTGTCGTCTGTACCTGGAAGCGATGCAGATCAGTTCAGAACGGACCTGCTTCCAGGTCCGACGATCGCGGCGCACAAACTCCAGGGCAGAGGGAACGGAGACCTCCTCCTCTTGGTCTGGTAACAGGTGGCTGATAACCAAGGGAGCAGTGGAATAGGGACAGACCGGTGGCAGATTTGGGCAAAGAATTGTGGGCAGATTTGGTCCATACCAATTTGCTAGACCAGATGGTAGGGTTTGCGGACACCAGGCAATGTAGAGTGGTCTCCAGGGCCTAGTTGACTCTCTCCGACTGACCATTAGATTGTGGATGGAACCCAAATGAGAGGTTGGCAGAGGAGCCAACCAGAGAGCAGAAAGACTTCCAAAATTGAGAGGTGAACTGCAGACCCCTGTCAGATACGATGTCTCGAGGGAAACCATGGAGTCTGATGACCTGGTTTACGATGAGGTGAGCGAGTTCTACAACTTAAGGAGAGGAAGGAAATGGGCAGCCTTGGAGAAACGGACCACAATGGTAAGAATAACCATATTACCCTTGGACAGGCAAGCCGGTGATGAAGTCCAGGGCGATATGGGACCAAGGACAGCTGGGAACAGGCAGGGGATGAAGAAGACCAGAGGGAGGCTGACAGGATGTCTTATTCTGTGCACAGACAGAGCAGTTGAAACTAAAGACCGGGGAGTCAGGCTTAACATTCTTGGACCCAGGACGGTATGACAAGGTGAAGTTAAACCGGGTGAAATACAGGGCCCACTGGGCTAGACGGGGATGGAGCCGCTTTGCCGAACGCAGGTATTCCAGGTTCTTGTGGTCCATCCAGACTTGGAATGGGTGCTCAGTGCTTTCCAACCAATGCCTCCACTCCCATGGGCGGAAATCGCTTTTAAAACATGGGGGGGGGGGCACAATGAGGCCTAACATCTAGGACAGGGATTGGCAACATAAGGCCCATGGGCCGGATCCGGCCCAAAATCATTCAGCCCGCAGGCGTATTTTTTTTCAAATAGTTTTCGCGACCTGGGAACTGCAGTCAGTCCCAGGGCACGCAGGCGACCTGGGAACTGCAGCCATTCCCGGGGCACGCAGGCGAACTGGGTTCTACAGCCAGACCTGGGGCAAGCGAGCTGACTTAGGCGCTACAGCCAGTCACGGGGCAAGCAAGCCCACCAGGACGCTACAGCCAGACCTGGGACAAGCAAGCCCACCAGGGCGCTACAGCCAGACCTGGGACAAGCTAGCCGACCTGGGAACTGCAGCCAGACCTGGGGCAAGCGAGCCGACCTGGGCGCTACAGCCAGACCTGCCAGCTGACCTGGGCGCCACAGCCAGTCCCGGGCAGGCGAACCGACCACGGCACGCAGGCAACCTGGGTACTACAGGTCCTTTGGCCCACCGTGTCCACGTCGACCAGTAATCACCCCGTACACTAGCACCATCCGACACACTAGGGACAATTTTCAATTTACCGAAGCACTTAAGCTACAAATCTGCACATCTTTGGAGTACAGGGCAGGCAAGTCGACCTCGGTGCTACAGCCATTCCCGGGGCAAGCGAGTTGACATGGGCACTACAGCCATTCCCGGGGCAAGCGAGCTGACCTGGGCACTACAGCCATTCCCGAGACAGGCAAGCTGACCTGGGCACTACAGCCAGTCCCATGTCACACAGCTGACCTGGGCACTACAGCCAGACTTGGGGCAAGCGAGCTGACCTGGGCACTACAGCCATTCCCGGGGCAGGCGAGCTGACCTGGGCACTACAGCCATTCCCGGGGCAAGCGAGCTGACCTGGGCACTACAGCCATTCCCGGCGCAAGCGAGCTGACCTGGGCACTACAGCCAGTCCCATGTCACACAGCTGACCTGGGCGCTACAGCCAGTCCCATGTCACACAGCTGACCTGGGCACTACAGCCAGTCCCATGTCACACAGCTGACCTGGGCGCTACAGCCAGTCCCATGTCACACAGCTGACCTGGGCGCTACAGCCAGTCCCATGTCACACAGCTGACCTGGGCGCTACAGCCATTCCCGGGGCAAGCGAGCCGACCTGGGCACTACAGCCAGTCCCATGTCACACAGCCGACCTGGGCACTACAGCCAGTCCCATGTCACACAGCTGACCTGGGCGCTACAGCCAGTCCCATGTCACACAGCTGACCTGGGCGCTACAGCCAGTCCCATGTCACACAGCTGACCTGGGCACTACAGCCAGACTTGGGGCAAGCGAGTTGACCTGGGCACTACAGCCATTCCCAGGGCAGACGAGCAGACCTGGGACTGGCTGTAGCGCCGTCACAAAACATGGGTGGGGGGGGTGGAGATTGTCCCCCCCCCTCACAAAACATGGGGAGGACAGGACCCCCGCACCCAGGATTTCAGTCCATGTTTCACTGCCAGCAGCTCTCTGTAGCCGATGTCATAATTCCTCTCAGCCAGGCATAGGTGGCGAGAGAAGAAGGCACAGCGGTGCATCTTCTGGTCCTTGGAGGAGCATTGGGAAAGCACCGCCCCAACTCAAACCAGGGGTGTCAATCTCCACCACAAACTGACGAGTCAAGTCAGGATGCTCCAGGATGGGGGCAGCAGTGGAGCATTGCTCAAGGTCCTGGAATGCCCCCTCAGCAGCAAGGGACCAGGCAAACTTGAAGGAGGTAGACGTGAGAGCAGTGAGAAGAGCAGCCAGTTGTGGATAAAGTGGCGGTAAAAAATTGGCAAAGTCGAGGAAGCGTTACTCCTTCTAACGGGTAGGCTCAGACCAATCTACCACCACCATCACCTTTTCTGGATCCATCCCGACATGGCCAGCAGAGAGGATGTATCCCAGGAAGGACACCGTGGGCTTGTGGAATTCACACTTCTCTGCCTTGACAAACAGCTGGTTCTCCCATAGCCACTGCAGGATGAGACGGACATGGCGGGAATGTTCCGATGCAGAGTCAGAAGATATCATCCAGGTAAACGGAAACAAACAGGTTCAGCATGTCCCAGAGCAAACCATTGCCAGAGCCTGGAAGAGAGCCGGGGCTTTGGTCAGGCCGAAGGGAGTTACGAGGTACTCATAATGCACGCTGGGTGTGTTGAAAGTTCCAGTCATCTCCTTCCTTGATGCGAACCAAATGGTAGGCATTGCATAGACCCAGCTTGGTAAACATGGTGGCATGCTGCTGGCAGTTGAAGGCAGAGGAGATGAGTGGCAAGGGGTAACGGTTTTTGACAGTGGTGTCATTCAGGCCTCGATAGTCAATGCAAGAGCGAAGGTCGCCATCCTTCAGGTTCTCATTGGGGCCATGGATGAAGATAGCAGGGTGGTATCACACCAACAGCTCTCTAATGCAGTGGTTCGAAAATCAATAGTGCAATAAGCAACAGAGCGTACCCCCTGGCAGAGATGCAGCAGTCTCTGGGCTGCCTCTCTTCCAACCAAAGGATGGTTGAAAATCTTTCTCAGCTGCACCCCAGGCTGAAGCACGGCCTGGCAGCAGGGAGGTGGCATGGGCTAATTTGGAGTGTTCTGCATTGAAGCGGGATGGTTGTAGCCCAAAAACCAAGAAGCACTCGGATAGGAATGACCTGCAGATAGAAGGATCACCATTGTACCTCTCCAAGGTGGGAAGAACTGGTTCCAGAATGGGCTGAATACTGGAACCAGCTGGAAGCAGATGGAGGCGGAGAGGCATCAGCAGGTATGGAAGGAATTGGCGAGGTGTGACAGGACCTGGCCGACAGTGTTTACCAACTGCTGGATGGTCGCTACAAGTTGGTCTATTCGAGCCTCATGGGTGCCAAGAGTGGAGCCTTGAAGTTAAACAGCCCTGCACAACCGAGCCAGTAAATTCTCAGGTTCGGAACTGGGAGCGCCAAGACTATGGTCGGGATGATCAGAATTGCCTGCCGAGACCATACTGGCTGACTAATCTGTCAGCAGGCTCAGAAATGGAGAGGACTCGAATGCAGGCTCACCGAGAAGTACTGAAGAAAACCCAAACAGGAATGGAACCAAAAGCTATAGACCTGGAACCGGCAGCACTCAGAACTTCTATCGAACCGACAGAATACAGAACTGATTAATCGGCACCCAATTGGTGATGATCTCAGGTATTTATACTAAGTGATAGGTTAGGGTAGCAGGTGTAACTCCTAATAGCTCAGAGGACAATTGTGGAAAGAGTCTCAAGTGACACATACCCAATTTTGATTATCAGTCCTGGGATAAGCATATTGATGCGACCACAAAAAAGCTCACCAACATTTCCATTCCTCTGAAGTTTGAGGAAATTCAGAATGTCACCAACTACTCTATTATAAATTATTTTAATGCATGGTGGAGCCCATACAGACTGGTTGCTCCATGGCCTGTTTCGGAAATTTAAATACTCAGGTACGAATGAGGCTACAGAAAGTGCTGGACATTATTGAATTGAATTGAATTTGAATTGAATTTCCTTTATTGTCATTCAAACAAGTTTGAACGAAACTTTGTACCATGCAGTCATAACAGTAAAAAGTGACAAAACACACAATTAACAGAATTTAATACAAACATCCATCACAGTGAATCTCCAGCTGTGATGGAAGGCAAAAAGTCTTATCTCTTCCTTGCTTCTTCTCCCGCGGTCAGGCGGTCAAACTGCTGTGTCGAGGCTCTCGATGTTGAAGCCCCTGCCGGGCGATGGTAGATCCCGCGGTCGATTTTGAGCACCGCGAACGGGCCAATTCAAACATCCGCGATTCGGGGAGGGCATAGCTGCTGTGGCGGGAGCTCCTGAAAATCGGTCACCAACCAGCGACCGGTGAGCTGGTCCATCATGGGTACTAACCTCCACACCATTGAAGAAATCGACTTGAAATACTACCTCAAGAAGGCAGCATATCATCAAGGACCCACACCACCCTCACTATGCTCCCTTCCTCCTGCGACCGTTGGGAAGAAAGTGCACGAGTCTGAGAAACATTATCTCCAGGTTCAAGAGCAGATTCTTCTCAACCATCAGGGTCTTGAGCCACCAACCACAATCCTATCACAACATCAACCAATATGGTTATTATGCTACAATGGTTGTTCTATGTGTACTTTTGTTTTTACACTATCATGCTTTAAATTATTTTAGAATCATTGCTAATTTATCGTATATTCATTGTTGCTATAGCGTCTAACATTCTTGGAAAGCTGCAGCATAAGAAATTCATTATTCAAATTCATATCCGGTTCATGTAATAAACAAACCCTCTTGAGCTTGGATGAGCCAAACCATTTCATTGTGATCATTTTCCTGTCAGGTACCTTGTTCTTGAAGCTTTTGTCACTAAGCGCTGCTAGCCGTTAGTTTTTTCTATTTTTTTTGTTTTTTTAGTGTGTCTTAATGTGTGTTTTAATGTCTCTCTGTGTGTCCATGTTGCCTCCCCCGTGGCCTAACAGCAAGGATCGGTGCGGCCTTTCCCGGAGACGCGCACGAGGCTTCAGCTTTAGCAGCGTGCACATCGAGGACTCTTTCGTCGTGGAGCGGGCGAGCACTCGCTGGGGGTCGTCGGAGGGGAGCGCTCTGTTCGCTGGCCCGCGGCAGCCTGAAGCAGAGCTCCAGCTGGCGGCGTCCTGGGCATGGGATCCCGGGAGGAGAAGAGCTCCGACCGCCGACCCGCGGCCAACTTCTACCGCGGGCGCAGCATGGACGCAGCATGAGCAGGGTCCCTCGCCGGGGATCACAGGCCTCCAGTCCGAGAAGCAGCCTTCCACCATCACCCTCTGCCAATTTGCTATCCATTCAGCTATCTCTCCTGGATCCTATGCGATCTAACCTTCCAGAACAGCCTACCATGCGGAACCTTGTCGAACGCCTTACTGAAATTCTATGCCCATGTTTTGCTGCTTGTATTTGTGTTGAGAAGGAAAGGAAATTAAATAAAGCAGGTTTGTTGTGTTACTGTGGGTTGTTGATTGAAACATAAGGTGCTGAAATATGAAGTGACAAAGGATTCATCAGAGAACATTTCATTTTGTGATTACTAAAGGGCCTGTCCCACTTATGTGTCCTTGGCATGCAAATTACGCGACCTCATGGTCGCGTTAAGGCGCACGGGCATCGTGTGGCCGCGCGGGGCCGGTCCCACTGAGACACGTGGAGGGGTATGTAGTTTGGTGAGACATCGCGCAGGGCTCCGAAATTCCTGCAGCGAACAAAATCTTCACGCGCCAACGGCCTGTCGCGGAACTGACGGCCAAAGTAGAACAGGCCCAAGACCCTGACGCGATGCAACGTCTCACCTTCAACAGCAGCAGAAGCAGGCAAACGATCGCCAAACTCGGCCTGGGGCTCACGGCCATTGCGGATCCGGATCCGCCCCCACTTCTACTCCCAGAACGGGGCCAAGAAAATTGAAGATAGACACAAAATGCTGGAGTAACTCAGCAGGACCGGCAGCATCTCTGCAGAGAAGCAATGGGTGACGTTTCGGGACAAGACCCTTCTTTCAGACTGAAAAAGAGTCTCAACACAAAACATCACCCATTCCTTCTCTCCAGAGATGCCGCCGGTCCCGCTGAGTTACTCCTGCATTTTGCGTCCATCTTCAAATGACTTGACGTGCTCCAGACGGCTGTGCGGTCGAATGAAATCGCGTGCGACCTTCACGGGACCGTCGCGGCTCAACGCGACCATGAGGTCGCGTAATTAGCATGCCAAGGACACGTAAGTGAGACAGGGGCTTAACTTGTCAAGAGTTAAGAGTCAAGAGCGTTTAATTGAAACAATGAAATTCTCACTTGCTGCAGCTTTACATGAGCATTAAACATAACAAATAAATATGCAATACATGATCAGTTGTTCTAGGTAAACCAGAGCAAGCCAAAGCCAAATGCAAGCCAAAGTACATATTGCAACAGTGCAACTTAGTAGTGCGAAGTCCATAGTAGTTTTGTCCTGAGGTAGTGTTGTGGTTAATGTTGTACAGTGTTCGAGGGTTTGTGCAGTCCTTGAAATTAGAGGTAACAGTTCTCAGGCCTTCTTCCCAATCGTAATAGATAGGCATAGACAGAGTGGATGTGGAAAGGATGTTTCCACTGGTGTTATAGTCTAGGACTAGAGGTCATAGCCTCAGAATAAAAAGGTGCTCTTTTAGAAAAGAGGTGAGGAGGAACTTCTTAAATCAGACGGTAGTTAATCTGTGGAACTCATTGCTACAGAGGGCTGTGGAGACCGTCAGAGGATATTTTTAAGTCAGCGATAGACAAATTCTTGTTTAGAATGGATGTCAACGTTAATAGGGAGAAGGCAAAAAAATGGGATTAGGAGGCAGAGATCAGCCATGATTGAATGGCTAGTGGACTCGAAGGGCTGAATGGTCTAATTCTACCCCTATAACTTGTGAACTAGTAACAGTGAAATGAGGGTGAGAGCAGGGCAGTGTGGGTATTTGTTGATATTAGTTGCCATGTTGAGACCTGTAGATCCTTTTGATAGTGGGAGAGAATGGTGCTGATGGAAAACCCTGAAGGTAGCATGCAAGAGATTAAGTTATACTTAATTGTAAGGGTGGCGCTGTTCTGGCAGCAGCCATGTCAGCAGCGCGTCAGTTTTTTTTCAACCTTTTTTATTTTTTAGTTTGTTTTAAAGTATGCATTTAATGTTCCTTCGTGTGGTTTGTGTGGGGGGTGGTGTGGGGGGGTAAGGGGGAAACCGCTTCGGTCGCCTCCTCCATGGAGAGGCGACTTTTCCAGGTCGCCTCCCCCGTGGCCTAACATCAAGGATCGGCGCGGCCTTTCCCGCAGACGCGCCCGGGGCTTCAGCGGCGGGCGCAGCGTGGACTCTTGTTGTGGAGCGGGTGAGCCCTCGCTGGGGCTCGCCGGAGGGGAACGCTCCGTTTCGCTGGCCCGGGGCAGCCGGCAGCCTGAAGTGGCAGCCTGAAGTCGCAGCCTGAAGCCGCGGTCTGCAGAGCTCCAGCTGGTGCGGTGTCTACAGCCCAGGATCCCTCGCGGGGGACCCGGGGGAAGAAGAAGCAATCACTGCCGGCCCGCGGCCAACTTCTACCGCGGGGCCGGCATGGACTTACCATCACCCCTGGAGGGGAGCGTCGACCGCCGGCCCTGCAGTCTACGGTGCTTCTGGCTGCGGCGGAGACTTTAAATGTTGATCGCCGGCCTGCGGCCTACAACAACTTAAAGCCGCAGTCTCCGGTGAGGAAGAGCCGATCCTGGACTGACTCTGGACTCTGGTCCTGTCCACGGGGGGGAAATGGAGGAGGACTGGCCAAATTTGTGTGTCTTCCACCACAGTGATGAATGCTGTGGTGGATGTTTGTGTTACATTTTGTGTGTTCTTTATTATTGTATCGCTGCTGACAACCCAAGGGGCGGGGCGCTACTCTGTGAGCGACTCGCGGCGCGCTGCTCCTGTATGTTTGCATGTTTTCTGAGTTGTTTAGTGTTTTTCTGAGAGTCATTAAGTGCGGTATTTAACGATAGCAAGTATGACTACCACGGTAATCTTTGTACTTGCTTTTGAGATCTGTGCACACTGTGTGTGCTTGCAGAAGTCTGTGTTGTATGACTGCTTGTCAGTACATTGTCCTGTTTGTATGTGGAGCCACGTCAAAGAAGATTTTCTGTTGCGACAGACAATAAAGTTTTCTGAATCTGAATCTGAATCTGAAGTAAGAATGGTAATGATATGGCATGTTCATATGATGGATGGTGAAAATGCAATACAGGGAAAAGATGCAATACAGGGGAAAGATGCAATACAAGGGAAAGAATTGTTCAGAATACTGGAACAGAGGGAAATCTGTTAGTTTTTAATGTGTTAGAGTAATAAAAATCTGTAGTCGACTTTATCCAGTCTTGGTACACCACAAATGCATTTTTTTAACATGGATCTTGGATTGGATCCTTCTGGAGCTAACAATTCCTGCCTCCTCTCTCCAGTCTCATGTGCGTCAATCTTTGCCAACTTCCTACCACAGTGGGAAAGAATGTACCAGTCTCCACCCTCACCACTTCCACTAAGAACTCCAGAGAGATCGTGGAGATGATGGATAACCATTTCTGACAATATTTAAAAAAATCTTCTTGCTTATATCCAATTGAGTAATATTATTCAACGAGAATACAGGATCCTGTCAAGAAATTGCAACACAAAATAATAGGCTTGTTTTTCCAAAATCGATCAGCTGGAGAGTCATTCAGAGAGCCATTAATGTGACTTGAGAATTCAAATAGCCTGACAATTAATTTTCAGGCATTTCATTAACAAACATATCCTTCACCTACAAAGTTAATTTTCAAATGTTTTCTGGTTTTCAAATGTTACAATATAATAAAATATCATCTTGCTTTGGTTAATATCCTATTTTTGTCAGCAATCTCAAGAAACAACCTTGGGGACTTTTTCTGTTAAAAATTCTATAGAGATGCCAATTTTTCTATTACAGTGGCCAAACCGGAAGTGGCGGCGCTTTGCAGCTGCGGCTCGCCTGCAGTCCGTTTGTCTTTTCTTTTTTTGTTTTCTTTTGTCCCGTTGTTACAGTTATTTTGTAGTTATTTTGGTTTATTTTAGTTGTGTATGTGTTGGGGGGTGGGAGACACATGTTTTTTGACTCTTCCTTCGGGGGGGATGCAACCTTTCTTGCCGTATCCCCTGTCTCCGTCTCCGTTTGCGCTGAGGCCTATCGCGGAGCTGGCGGCCTCCAACTGGGACCAACCTCGAGGCTCCGGAGGCAGAGCCAGCCAGGACTTACCAACGCGAGGCTGGCCGACTTCGGGGCTGTGGTGGCGTTGCGACCCGACTTCCGACCCGACTTCGGAGTCTCGGAGGCTCGGCCGCGGGCCAGTGGACGACATAGTCGGGAGCTCACAGGTCACAGGTTGGTGACCTGTTTTTCCGGAGCTCCCGCAACAAGAGCTTCGTCCGCTGGACTGGAGGATGGCTGCTTTGGCAGTTTGAACCGGCCCGTTCGCGGAGCTCGGATTCAGCCGCAGGACTTGCTTACCATCACCCGGCGGGGTCACAACATCGGAGGGCTGGATCGCCTCAGCGCAGAGGGGGAGCAAGGAGGCAAGGAGGGAAGAGACAAGGACTTTGGGACTTTTTGCCTTCCATCATAGCGAGGAGGTGCCTGGTGGACTCACTGTGGTGGATGTTAAACTGTGTTGAGGGTGTGTTTTGTTATTTATTCTATGTTATGACTGCAGGCTAAACCATTTTGTTGCACTGAAAAGGGCAATGACAATAAAATTGAATCTGAATCAGAATGGAAGCTGAATAAAGAGGTCACATTTATACCAGATTTGCACATAATTCAGTTCTGATCTGATTCTAGGAAAAGCAATACAGTGCATCAAGCCTGGATTTAACTAATTATCATGGCAATGCTTCAAGATTCCTTCAATTTTGTTTTGCTCTTCTTAAACACAGCAAATTCCTGTTACCTAAAATATGTATAGGTCCTAACCTAATAGTGTATGCTTGTTTTAAATCAATAATGTCAAAATCATGTTTTTTTTTCAATTAATGTAAACAGGTGTTGTTATTCTCCATTGTAATGTTGTGTGCAGCATTAACGTTCCTTCTGGTTTGATGATCAGGTCTCACTAATATTCATCATTTGAATAATGTTGTTGATCTCATAGTCTGCTTCAGATTTGATCTAACTGAAACATCTCCAAATGTAAATGAGTGACTTGTGTTATTGATGGTATTTGCATAATAATATCCATGCAGCCAGAAAAGAAGGGAAGTGGCTTCTTCCTGGTTCTCGTGATCCGCCATGACATGCAAAACATGCTCAGCTGGTTCTGTGCATAAGCATGATTGCAGGGGCCTCAGAATATTATTAAACAGCAAGGGTCAAACAGAGAAATAAAATGAACAATCCCTTCCTCTCTCCTGTTGTTCCAGCCTTGCACCAAATTGCCAGGTCTAAATCTATTTTAAGATGTAATGATGCACAGAAAACCCACAGAATAGTGAGTTTCAATTTCCTTTTCACAAAGTTCAGAATTAGATGGTGGTATCTAGAATGAAACTGGAACTGCTCAGTTTGGACATTATGAGATCAGGGCTCTAGTCTCAGTTTTAACCAGCAGTAAACCTCCTGACCATCAGATGGAAAATGGGTGAATGGGTAATTAAAGTCATGGTCAGATAAGTTGAAAGATACAGCAAGGAAACAGGCTTCCCGGCCCATTGAGTACACAGTGACCATTGATCACCTATTCACATTATTTCTATTTCATCCCATTTTCACATCTACTCCCGACACACAAGGAGCAATTTATAGAGGCCAATTAACCTACAAACCCAAATGTCATTGGGATTGTTTCGGTCCTCCTGGACTTTAGTTGGCCATCTAGTGGTTATTCTGTGTAACGTTTTGGTTGGCCATCTAGTGATTACCTTTGTGAAACGATTTGGGTAGCCATCTTTCAAATTTAAAATCAAACCGCCATCCTCATCTCTGTCAAGACGTAGACGAAATCTAGTACCATCCTCATCGCTGTCAATCCCACACAGCATTGTCTTTTCATACTTTATTCCATTAAACTCTCAAAATACACAACTGGCTGTTCCTTTGGAGGGAGATGGAAGCAGTGTTTAACTCGACTGAATAGCTGAGCAGCCTGTGTTCAGTGAAGGCAGCACAGTGAAAAGACAGCTCTATCCAGGCTTTGGCAAGATGGAGGCTACCAACAAGGATGATTACTACAAAGAAACTGCTGCTGTGGATGAAGGGCTAGAAATAAGATCAGTGGCATCGTTATCTTCATCAAATAAATCAGGACGCTCATCAGTAGCATCCAGTGCTAGCTTAGCCCTAGCGAAAGCCCGTGCTAAGGCAGGCGCAGCTAAAGATGGAGCTTCTTACCTGAAAAGAGAACTGGATTTGAAGATGGAAAAGACAAAACTGGAAACCAAGCTAGAAGCTATAAAATGTTCAGAAAGAAGTAGAAGCTGCTCAAGCTGAGGTTGATGTTATGGAGGCAGCTGCTACACAACAGGGCCTACCTGCAGCATATTTCAAAGATATGGAATTCCCGTCACAACCAGAGAGTTCACTGCAGTGCACCAGTTAGTATGTAGCACAACAATCAAAAGTAACCTTCAGAAGAAATGAAGATGAGATAGATGCTACATGTCACACAGACCAAACTAGTAAAGAACCTCACCTGAGCAGTCAAGAACAAGATGGGAAATCTCTGGTAGACCGTGTTTACTCTGGTCATAGTGAAGCTGAAAAGCACTCCAGCTCTCCACTCCATAACACCAGACCATCCTACAGTGGAGCTGAAAAGCGCTCCAGCAATATGAGGCTGTCTTACAGCGGAGAGAGACAGCGCTCTAACTCTCCACACCGAGAGGCAAGGTCTTCCTATGGAAGAGACAACCAGCTTTCTAGTCATCTAGTCAACATAAGATCATCCTACAGAGTAGACGACCAATCTTCCAGAGTTCCACTCTATGACACAACGGAGTATAGGAGGCACACAGGACATCACCTCTCCCCACCCCGCGCTAACAGATTTTCATCTGAATTGGACGATAGCCAGCAATACAACCATGTAATCGAAAGTAGATCGCAATCTAGAGGCAACACGACAGGTAACACCTCCACAGCCGACCTCGCCAGATACCAAGCAAAGAGTCAGCTTGTGTCTGCTGGTTTGACTAAATTCAATGATCAGCTACCTAGCCTGGAAATCTAGCTTAATCAGCGCCACTGCAGACCTAGGACTAACAGCCAGTGAGGAGTTAGACCTACTTGTCAAATGGCTAGGAAAGGAGTCAAGTGGCCATGCTTCAAGAATCAGGTCCGTCAATGTGAATCATCCTCACGTAGGTCTCAATAGGGTCTGGGAAAGACTCAAAAAATGTTATGGCTCTCCTGAGGCTATCGAGGGAGCTCTATTCTCTAAGATAGAGAACTTCACAAAGATCACGTAAAGATTACAGCAGACTCCGTGAACTTGGAGATTTGTTGATTGAGTTGGAATCAGCAAAACAAGATGGCTACTCACCAGGCCTCTGATATCTTGACACATCCAAAGGGGTGAGTCTCATCTTGGACAAGCTGCCTTTCAACCTTCAAGCGAATTGGAGGACACAAGGGACACGTTACAAGAGAGAACACAAAGTCGCCTATCCTCCTTTCTCTTTCTTTGTAGACTTTGTTGTCAGAGAAGCAGATGACAGAAACTACCCTGGTTTCATCACCTCACCACGTCCCATGGCCAACATTAAGAAAGAGTGGTCATATGGTAATCAGAGAACACCAGTTTCAGTACACAAAACCAATGTATCATCCACAGACACCAAGTCTAAGCCAGCCAACACAAGCAAGACGACAATCGTTCCCTTTGCTATGACACGAAAATTGAGCTTAGGTTCATCCTGTTTCCATTGATTATCTTTGAGATGTTTCTACAACTTGATTGAATTGATTGGACATAATTTGGAAAGGCACACACCTGTCTATACAAGGTCCCACAGTTGGCACTGCATGGCACAGCATAAACCAAGCCATGAAGACGAAGGAATTTTCCGTAGACCTCCGAGACAGGATTGTGGCGTGACACAGATCTGGGGAAGGGTATAAAACAATTTCAGCAGCATTGCAGGTCCCGAAGAGCACAGTGGCCTCCGTCATTCTAAAAATTGAAAAACTTTGGAACCACCAGGACTCATCATAGAGCTGGCAGCCCGGCTAAACTGATCAATCGGGGGAGAAGGGCCTTGGTCAGGGAGGTGACCAAGAACCTGATGATCACTCTGACAGAGCTCCAGAGTTCCTCTGTGAAGGACAGCTATATATGCAGCACTCCACCAATCAGGTCTTTATGGTAGAATGGCCAGACGGAAGCCATTCCTCAGTAAAAGGCACATGACAGCCCGTTTGGAGATTGCCAAAAGGCACCTAAAGGACTCTCAGACCATTAGAAACAAGATTCTCTGGACTGATGAAACCAAGATTGAACTCTTTGGCCTGAATGCCAAGCGTCACATCTGTAGGAAACCCAGCATCGCTCATCACCTGGCCAATACCTTTCCTACGGTGAAGCATGGTGGTGGCAGCATCATGCTGTGGGGATGTTTTTCAGCACAGGAACTGGGAGACTAGTCAGGATCGAGGGAAAGATGAACGGAGCAAAGTACAGAGAGATCCTTGATGAAAACCTGCTCCAGAGCGTTCTGGATCTCAGACTGGGACGGAGGTTCACCTTCCAACAGGACAACTACCCACGCACACAGCCAAGACAACGCAGGAGTGGCTTTGTGACAAGTCTGTGAATGTCCTTTAGTGGCCCAGCCAGAGCCCAGACTTGAACCCGATCGAACATCTCTGGAGGGACCTAAAAATAGCTGTGCATCGACACTCCCCATCCAACCTGACTAAGCTTGAGAGGATCGGCTGAGAAGAATGGGAGAAATTACTCAAATACAGGTTCTCGATCTTAACTCCCTCTTGAAATCATCCAGAGAATTGGCTTCCACTGTCTTCTGAGGCAGAGAATTCCACAGATTCACAACTCTCTGGATGAAAAAGTTTTTCCTCATAATTGTTCTAAATGGCCTACCCCTTATTCTTAAACTATAGTCCCTGGTTCTGGACTCCCCCAACATCGGGAACATGCTTCCTACCTCTAGCATGTCCAATCCCTTAATAACCTTATATGTTTCAATAAGATCCCCTCTCACCCTTCTAAATTCCAGAGTATACAAGCCCAGCCGCTCCATTCTATCAACATATGACAGTCCCGCCATCCCAGGAATTAACCTCGTGAACCTACGCTGCACTCCCTCAATAGCAAGAATAAATCAGTGATCACCCCATGCATGCATTATCGTATGCAGTTGAGATAATATACAATTTTACCAAAGCCTATTAACCTACAAACCTGCATGTCTTTGGAGTGTGGGAAGGAACTGGAGCACCCAGGTAAAATTAACGCGGTCACAGGGTGAACGTGCAAACTCCATACACACAGCACCCTTAATCTGGATCGAACATGGGTCCCTGATGCTGTAAGGCAGCAAGTCTACTACTGCACCACTATGCTGCTCTGGCACTATTTTTAATATTGCATTTTCTTGGACAAATGTGAAAAAAGTGGAAAACAATTAATACATGTGCTGTTTTGGATTCAGACTCAAGAAGGTAGACAGACAGACAGACAGACAGACAGACAGACAGACAGACAGACAGACAGACAGACAGACAGACAGACAGACAGATAGTAATATGTTAGGAATAACTATATCATATCATCCTGCTTGACAGTATAACAAAATATTTAATACCAATAAAAATCTGAAGCAAAATGCTTGCCAGGTGATTGAGATGTGGAGGTGAATGAGAGGAGTTGTGGTTTGGAGGCATGTGTGGGAAAGTGATGGGTGGGTCTAGACTGACAGCAGGTGGGAGAAATGTTTTACGTTTGGAACTGGTCCTTTCAGGAAAGTTGCTGTTATAACCATCCCTAGCATAGATCTAAAAGGCTCCCGTTCCCTGTGTTATTTGAGTAAATGTTAACACCTGTGAGGGACTCATCTGTTCTCCCATTTTTTAAACCAAAATTAAACAAAATAATTTGGTATCTTTTCCATAGTTTAGATTAGTTCATAGCAATTTCCTTTCCGCCATCAAGGGTTTTCTTAGCTTCAAATTATATGTTGGTATTTGATAAAATATAGTGACATTGATATACAAAAGAATTGCAGTAAATAATAAAGAAAACGCTTTGTTCATCCGTAACAGTGGATGAACAAAGCCACGGTTCCAACAGGTTTTGCCATAATGCATCAAAGCAAATTGATGAATTTTTAATGAAATACACGGATGTGTATCTCTAAGGTCATTTGCCCATTTGAACAATGTTATAGCATCAAACTGTTAATGGGTTTCTTCCATAAAAAAGTACCAGGTGAAAAGCATGAGGGAAGACAACATTTTAAGAGCAACTTAAAATTATAGTTGTAAATAAAACATTGCAAGCAAAGATGGATTAGCTTGAATTTTCCTGGAATCAGACAAGCTGAAATCTTTGAACTCGTGGAAAATTTCAGAGGCATAGAGTAAGACCGAGACTCATTGTCTTGTGCCTCAGGCCCTCAATTTATTTCAATTCTCACTGTGGCATCGTGCTTTACCTTGTTTGTTATTGAAGATTCAATGGTGTTACACTGGCTTATGGAAAAATAACTTGTAGGTGTTGATTCTTTATTTCATACTTAGTAGAATTCTTAACAAGCTTGCAAATAGACTGTAACAATATTCAAGCATTTATGCCCTACACTGCCAGACAATGAAAATAAAAACAACTGCCATTTTAATGTGATCATGGCTGATCATCCCCAACCAGTACCCCATTGCTGCCTTCTCCCCATATCCCCTGACTCAGCTGAATCACAGCAGAATTACAGTTGTGGCCTCTCTCTTGTGATCTTCCAAAAGTACTTGGGGCTGCTGCAGTGGAGGAGGATGCGAGTAAGATGGCCAAAAATCATAGTGTTTTTTCTAAAATCAATTAACGGTGTAGACAGGAAGTGGTCAAGATGAGACTTTTAGTTAGACTTTTAGTCTTTTAGAAAGACTTTTAGTCTTTCTTCAAATTAGGGGACCAAAACTGCATATAATACTCCAGGTGTGGTCTCACTAGGGCCATATACAACTGCAGAAGGACCTCTTTGCTCCTATACTCAACTCCTCTTATTATAAAAGCCAACATGCCATTCACTTTCTTCACTTCCTGCTGTACCTGCAGTCTTACTTTCATTGAACAAGGACCCCCAAATCTCATTGTACTTTCCCTTTTCCCAACTTGACACCATTTAGATAGTAATCTGCCTTCCTGTTTTTGCTACCAAAGTGGATAACCTCACATTTATCCACATTAAAGTGCATCTGCCATGCACCTGTCCACTCACCCAACCTGTCCAAGTCATTCTGCAGTATATAGTTCTCAGCATTGTCGTGCATCATATCCATAGACAAACTCCGATGTCCGCAATGGGTTAGAGATGAATCAGACAGTACGTTAGATGATGGAAGGACCATTCAGAAGCATGATAACAGAGGGGAAGAAACTGTTCCAGCGTCTGGTAGTGCTTGTTTTGAAACTTTATACCTTCTGCCTGAAGGGAGCAGTGTGAAGAAGGAATGGCTGGGGTGGGACATATTTAATGAAGTTATCAGAAATTGTTGTAAATACTCAGTGGGAAGAGAAAATGACAACGTTTTGGATTGTAAACCGGGAAAGAGACGAAAGAAGCTTGCGAAATTGTAGGGCAGATGTCTCTGAGAAGGTAAAACTGAGTTGACCATGGGGATAAATGGGAAATAAGGTTATCAGGTCAAGAGTGAATGGGAGTAATTAGACAGTGAGAACATAGACAAAAGAACATATGCAAAAGACTAGCTCACGGAAGGACCCTTAACTGTGTTTCCCTCTCGCAGAGCCTTGCCATTGGCTGCACCAGTTTTCAGTGAGCCCCTCATTGTGCACTCCTGCAGTCTGGAATGGGCCAGTCAGCAACATTCTCTGACAGACATTTTACTGTGTAGGAAGGAACTGCAAATTCTGGTTTAAACCAAAGATAGACACAAAAGGCTGGAGTAACTCAATGGGTCAGACAGCATTTCTGGAGGAAAGGAATAGGTGACGTTTCGAGTTGAGACCCTTCTTCAGACTTAGGCCAACAAGTTTTGGGCAGACCAAAGACTGGCTTTTACTGTGCAGGAAGGAACAGCAGATGCTGTTTTAACTCGAAGATAGACACAAAAAGCTGGAGTTAATCGGTGGGACAGGCAGCATCTCCGGAGAGAAGGAATGGGTGATGTTTTGGGTCAAGAAGACCCATTCCTTCTCTCCAGAATTGCAGCCTGTCCCGCCGATTTACTCTCTTCCTTTCCTCTTTACGCACCCGCCCCCATCCTCACATCAGTCTGAAGAAGGGCCTTGACCCGATACATTGCCTATTTTTTACTGAGTTGATGAGATTCCAGCAGTACTTGATGTACATCTCAGGATTAAAGAGGTAAAGATTAAATTATATAGGGGAAGTGCACTCAAAAGGTAATAGCCTGCACCAAGCGAAGGTTACCTTTAAGAGTTTGGCCAGCACTGCAGTCAGGAAGGACCCAGCTGACTTGCAAATGTGTTGGCTCCCACCTGATTGTATTTCAAGCAGTTCCTCAGTATCATTCACACCTCACTGCTTCCTGCCAAACACTCCTTCAAAGGCATTATGGCAACGGGAGGTCATGGCTTGAAGCGACAAATTCCTGTTGACAAACACTGCTGTAGATGTGGTGCCTCCTTAATAGAATATCCCTCAGAGCAAACAAGGTGACGTCTTAGATCAAGCAATATCCTCAGCTTTAAAGAAAGCCACTTGCACTGCAGACTGCCCTATAAAACACAATATATTAAAAGTGAAGGCTTCTTTTTCATTTCTTCAACAGTTTAATTCAAAAACAATGAAGTAAAAGAGTAAAGTGTTGGCAAGAAGTGCTACCAGTCATTTATCAATTTTTAATTTTAACCCATCAATATTAGCGATAAATGAGTAAAAGCAAATTTCTTTGGGATTTTTTAAAAGACCATGAATGGTAAATACATGCAACATCATAAAACCACAGCATACAATTAAGTACCTTTTTTTCCCCAACGGATGGTTTAGTCTTTTCTACAGCCTGTATGTAGAAGGTACTTCAATGTTACAGATGGCAGCCACTGAAGGATAATTTTGTGATTTGCCTTCTGACAAAGCAATATTTTTATACCAAGGATAAACTTTATTCATAACAAAAAGATGTATGGAACAGTGTAAAGCTCTTGACACATTCTTTTTTTTTTTAAATTTTTTAAATCAAAAATATTTATTCAAATATTAAAATAGTATTTACAATACAATAGAACAAAACACCACCATAATACAAGACGAAACAAATATGCTAAGCAACTGCTAAAAACTATATTGCAATCCTTGTCCAGGATACATTCAACCCCCCTCGGTGTCCAGCGGTCGCGGAATTCCCTCAGGGTGCCCGTAGACAGGGCGTATTCCCTTTCCATCCACACCCGGGCACGGACGTATCCCCGGAAAAGGGGCAGGCAGCCGGCTCGGGTAGAGCCCTCCACCGTCTGGCGCCTTGACTCGCGGTTGGCCAGCTTGGCCAGGCCCAGGAGCAACCCAACCAGGACATCTTCAGCCCTACCCTCTTGACACATTCTTAGTGTCAGTCTATACATTAAATATGGCTGGTTTTATACACGGTTGTGTATATTTATATAGAACTATTGCCATTCCTGTGGCCCCATGAAGTGATATCCCTTCCTTTGTTTGAGAGATGGCCCCATGGGTTTCAGCCCCTCAATGTCCAGTAGTGTAATGGCCCTAGACTGTGGACCTTCCCCAGAGAACCTTTGCATTGGCTGCACCAAGCAGACCCAGTAAATTTTGGTGGTCAGCACTCTTAAACTAGGATATTCTGCCCTAGATTTTCAAACTCACATTATTTAGTCGTCAAGTCAAGTCAAGAGAGTTTATTGTCATGTGTCCCAGATAGGACAATGAAATTCTTGCTTGCTGCAGCACAACAGAATATTGTAGGCATAAATACAGATCAGATCAGAGTGTCCATATACTGTACCATAGAATATATATATACACACATAAATAAACAGATAAAGTGCAATAGGCACTTTATAGTTCAGAGTTTGTTTGAAGTTGTGTTTAATAGTCTGATGGGTGTGGGGAAGCAGCTGTTCCTGAACCTGAATGTACCAGATTTCAGGCTCATGTACCTTCTACCTGATGGCAGCAGAGAGATGAGTGTGTGGCCAGGATGGTGTGGGTCCTTGATGATGTTGGCAGCCTTTTTGAGGCAGCGACTGCGATAGATCCCTTCGATGGTGGGGAGGTCAGAGCCGATAATGGACTGGGCAGTGGTCACAACTTACTGCATTCTTTTCCGCTCCTGGACACTCAAGTTGCCGAACCAAGCCACGATGCAACCAGTCAGTATGCTCTCTACCGTGCGCTTGTAGAGGTTCGAGAGAGTCCTCTTTGACTTACTGACTCTCTGTAATCTTCTCAGGAGGTAGAGGCGCTGATGTGCTTTCTTTATAATTGCATCAGTGTGCTGGGACCAGGAAAGATCATCGGAAATATACATGCCCAGGAATTTGAAGCTCTTGGCCCTTTCCACCATCGTCCCGTTGATATAAACGGAATTGTGGGTCCCTATCCTACCTCTTCCAATGTCCACAATCAGTTCCTTGGTTTTGCTGGTGTTGAGAGCCAGGTTATTGTGCTGGCACCATTTGGTCAATCGGTCGATCTCACTTCTATATTCTGACTCGTCACCATCAGTGATTCGCCCCACAACAGTGGTGTCGTCAGCAAACTTTATGATGGAGTTCACATTTTGTCCAGCCACAGTCATGAGTATAGAGTGAGTACAGCAGGGGGCTGAGCACGCAGCCTTGTGGTGCTCCCATGCTGATTGTTATCGAGGATGACACATTTCCACCAATACGGACAGTCTGTGGATGAGGAAGTCGAGGATCCAATTGCAGAGGGATGCGCAAAGACCCAGATCTGAGAGCTTGGTAACCAGCTTGGAGGGGATGATGGTGTTTAAAGTTTCTGCTTATAGGTTAATGCAACTGCGTTCATGGTACTGATAATGGTAACACATACAGTACTTTTGGTGATTGTGCACAGATTTGGCTACAGGCACTCACTTTTTTTTACCCAAGCAAATTAGCAGGGATAGAAAAGGTGTTCTGGTTTATGGATGTCCATCAAACTGCCTTCGTGAACAGTTATTTTGATTTTGGGATGCCTGGGGTGTTTGTTTTCTTTTCGTTGGATGCAAACTTTCAGTACAGAAATGTATGTTTCTTTCAGTAAATGGTGTAGGGACTGTGGAACAATTTAGTCCATAAAACCAAGCTGGTAAATCCGATAAAATGATTTCAAACAAATTGAAAACTGTGGATTCCCTTTGTGCACACAATAAAAGTCACCTAATTGCCATGGGAAGTTCATTCATATGCCAGAGTACTTACCATCTCCACGAAAAAGAGAACTAAATGTTTAGTGTTCCTTTTTTCCAAAGAAGTAAGGAGAGGAAGTTTACAAATTTACCTGTTCTCTACTCTTTTCCCTTGCCCACAGAAATGAGTTCAGAAAGTCTGATTTCAATTCATTCTATGATCATTCCCCTCTCCAATTTCATAAATTATTCCCATTAGAGATCCTGGCATAATCCCCCTATTGACTTACCAATGTTCCTTCCTACCTGCTCCCATTACTTGTAACCATTCATTCTGCTTTTTCTCTCTCCTAATCTTTCTCACACTGCTTCCCGCACCATAGTGTTCCCAATGTCTAATGCCCCGCAGTGCTCTCTCAGAAATTGACAAGCTTCATGTAAATGGCAGTTGTAGATGCAGTAGATAACACCGCTGTTTCCAAACAAATCCAATTCTCTAAAAAGATTTAAATGAAATGAGGGACCAGCTGAATTGATAGAGTTTGTTCAGCAACACCTCATGAGAGGAAAAAATGAAAATCTATGCAACATGAACTATTCACTGTAATTGAGGAGGAAAAACATGAAATCACAACATAAATTGTGAACACTTCAATTGCAATGGACTATGTGGAATTCTACACCAGCATCCATCAAAAATTTGAAAACGCAGGCTAAATATTAGCCACTTATCAAAAAGATAAAACTGTTTAAGAAAGAACTGCAGATGCTGGAAAAATCGAAGGTAGACAGAAATGCTGCAGAAACTCAGCGGGTGAGGCAGCATCTATGGAGTGAAGGAATAGGTGACGTTTCGGGTCGAGACCCTTCTTCCCTTTAAAGAACGGTCTCGACCAGAAACATCATCCTTCGCTCCATAGATGCTGCCTCACCCGTTGAGTTTCTCCAGCATTTTTGTCTACCTAAGAGGATAAAACTTATTGGTGGGGGGAAATATTCTTTATAAATTCTATAGGAAAAAGTGACAAGGAGTTAACTGAGAGGAATGTAAGTAAAAGCAAAAATGTGCTAATAGGAAGATCGGAGGAACAAAGAGAAACCATTCAGGATGAATATGGCTTACGCTAATCCAAAATAAAATCAATGAAAGGACAGCAAAAAGATAAGAATGCAAATAAAAGCAATTAGAGTTTAAACACAGGATGCACACAGGATAATCAATATTCTACAAGATTACTTCCTACAAGTATTCACAGGGGAGGGGACTTGAACAGTGTGACCTTGCCTAACAGTGTTAACCAAAGTACAATAAAGGGCTGTAGTATAAATGATGCACTGGAAGTAGACATGTTAAAGCTACTAAAAACAATTCATTAAGGACTGATGGATCTCTGAATTGCAGAGAAACGATTATGATGCACTGATAAAAATTATTTGGTAGCTTTTGGTAAATGGCAGTACATTCAAACTAAATCAATTTGATGATCGTGTTCAAGTCCCATCAAACCCAGTCCCATCAAATTGGGTTCAACTCTAGTCCCATCAAACCCAGCTGTGAGATATTGTACTTTAGGATTGATTTATATATCATGGAACAATAATAGGCAGCACAATGGCTTAGCTGGTAGAGCTGCTGCCTCACAGCACCAGAGACTAGGTTCAATCCTCAGCTACTGTCTGTGTGGAGTTTGCACGTTCTCCTTGTGACCACGTGGGTTTATTCTGGGTGTTCCAGTTTCCTCCCACATCCCAAAGATGTGCAGGTTTGTAGGTTAATTGGCTTCTGTAAGATTGCCACTCCATGTGCAGGGAGTGGACGAGAAAGCTGCATAACAAAAATGGTGTGAACAGGTGATTGATGGACAGCAGGGCCTGTTTCCATGCTGCATCTAATAAAAACACATTTACAAGGAACCACCAAATAGCCAACTAACTTTTTGATCATCGTTTGTGCCTAACCCAGTCCCCAGATACGATTGGGCTATTGGGCTACCTCCCTTCCCAACTGGATCGAACTCCTAGTTGCAGCAACAACAAACTCTCACTCAATGTCAAAAAAAACAAGGAACTAATTGCAGACTTCAGAAAGTGGATGTCAGATGATCACATGCCAGTTTTCATTGGTGGGCCAATGGTGGAGAAAGTTAGCAGCTTCAAATTTCTGGACATTAACATCTCGGACCAGCGCATAGATGTAATCGTGAAGAAGGCCTGCCAGTGCCTCTACTTTCTTAGAAGTGTAAAGAGATAGAAACATAGAAACATAGAAACATAGAAATTAGGTGCAGGGGTAGGCCATTCGGCCCTTCGAGCCTGCACCGCCATTCAATATGATCATGGCTGATCATCCAACTCAGTATCCCGTACCTGCCTTCTCTCCATACCCTCTGATCCCCTTAGCCACAAGGGCCACATCTAACTCCCTCTTAAATATAGCCAATGAACTGGCCTCGACTACCCTCTGTGGCAGAGAGTTCCAGAGATTCACCACTCTCTGTGTGAAAAAAGTTCTTCTCATCTCGGTTTTAAAGGATTTCCCCCTTATCCTTAAGCTGTGACCCCTTGTCCTGGACTTCCCCAACATCGGGAGCAATCTTCCTGCATCTAGCCTGTCCAACCCCTTAAGAATTGTATAAGTTTCTATAAGATCCCCTCTCAATCTCCTAAATTCTAGAGAGTATAAACCAAGTCTATCCAGTCTTTCTTCATAAGACAGTCCTGACATCCCAGGAATCAGTCTGGTGAACCTTCTCTGCACTCCCTCTAGGGCAATAATGTCCTTCCTCAGATTTGGAGACCAAAACTATCAGGGGTATCATATGGCACCGAATATTGCAACAAACGTCCTCAGATGCACTGTAGAATTGACCCTGACAGGTTGCATCCTGGCCTGGTATGCAAATCCAATGCAGGGGAATGCTGGAGGCTGCAAAGAGTGGTAGGCTCAGCCCATTCCATCATGGGCACAGTCTTCCCCACCATCAAATGCATTTACATGAGATGCAGCCACTAAAAACGTGGCATCTAGCATCAAGGATCCCCACCATCAGTGCCATACCCACTTCTCACAGCTACCAGTAGGTGTGAGATACAGATGCCTTATGTCCCATACCAGCATGTTCAGGAAAAGCTATTTTCGTAGATCCATCATGATCTTCAAATGTCCTTCACATCACTAATCTTATCACTGCAATGGACTTGAATGACTACAGGCTTGTTTCATAATTGTGTAGTTCAGCACAAACCTCTTGGTTTAAACTCGCCTTTGGATTGACTTAACATGATTTGACTTGAGGGGAGGCAGTTTAAGGGATCACCATCTTTTCCCCCAAATCGCTGTAGTCTTAGAATGAACTAATATATGAACCAAGTTGACTTCTTCTTTAATCACGCCTCATTTTTGTTTTGATTCCTTATAAACACTAATTATCAAATACACAAGAGATTGCAGATGCTGGAATCTTGAGCAAACAGCATCCTGCTGAGGGAATTCAGCAGGTTAGGTGGCATATGTAGATGGAAATGGGTAGATTACATTAGGGATCAAAACCCTTATTCAGACTGATGCAGTATCATCAATCAACCTAACAGAAGGTCCCAAACCACAACATTGACTGTCAATGTCCCTCCACAGATGCTGCTTCATCCGCTGAGTTCATCCAGCAGTTTGTTTATTGCATAGTAATCAAATACACTTTTGCATCTAATATATATTTAAAATATCAGTGCTTGCAGATTCAGATTCCTTGGTATCATTGACCCTGAATTATTGAACCATTTATAAATGAGACCCTTTGACTAAGATGACAGGGAGTGTGATGAGTAGAGGGGGAGGGGAGGGGGGGGGGATTGTTAATATTTATGACCCAATCATTCCATGGTGTAACTGGGTGTGCAGTAGTGCTCCCTCTCATGGACATGAGCATCATAACAGTTGCTTAATTCACATGGTAAAGCTGATAAAAGAAGGAGCTTGAAAATTGCTACCAAATATAATGTTGTATCGAAGAATTGAATCTGACCTGTAGCTTACTATGGTAATAAATCTACTCACAGACAACATCTTACAATAATTTAGTATTTAGCAAATTCTTGATCCGAAAATATCAAAAGCTTAAAAGAAAGTAATAAGTAAAAAATTCCAGGAAAATGCAACATAATTTGAAAAACTATTTGAAAAATGTTATTTGCAATATTTTTTACTTATTAGATAGCAAGGTCCATTGAAACATAAATAAGTTTATTGGCTGAATGGTCGTGGGCTCCTTGTTAAGTGAAAAAGCAAACTTCACAATGAATAATGTGCATATCCTTTTAAATTATTCTTGTTCACCAACTCTGTAGCCCATTTGTTATTTTAATACAGCATCAATAGGTCTTTTTAATGCTGCTTTGTCACTCACATTCAAACTCCACCTTCTATCTGATGTTTTACATAATTCATTATATATGAAACCTCGATGACAGCAAGAAGAAATTCCAAAGCATGTGACCTTCACATACTTTTATTTGTCCTGGGGCATAAAAAATTTTACTTATAAAAAAAGTATTTTAAATTCTGTTTGAAACTTGAAAGATTTATGTGTACAGGATGCAGGATGCATTTCAACTTTCGGGCCATGCTGGAAGGAATATTACAGCGTTAAGTTTTGCTTTAATCTTTTGTCCTTGTGCATGCACTTTAAAAAAAAAATGACTTGTACACCTTTGACTGTGTAGAATCCAGTTTGGCAAGTTCAGGGACTGCATCGGTTAAAACAACTGTTTTGGTGTTGAGATATACTGAGAGATTAAACCTAAGGTATTCTACCATATAGCACCAAGTTTATGCGAACAATTTATTTTAAAATCCTTTTGCAAAGTGCCTTGCCACATACTTCAAGGCCTCCATGATTTTCTTTTCAGATTCTCAATGCATCTGTCACATGGAACATCTGTAGAACAACAGAGACATCCAACAATGTACCATACAAGTCCCAAGCCCATTTTTGTTATCCTCACTGATGCATCCATGGCCCATAATAGTGTGAGCCACTGATGCAGAAGCAAGCTTTTGCAAGACAAGTTAGGCCTGCGCCATTTTAAAGAGCACCTGTCTTTGCATGCCCCAGCCTGTGAGTCCAATACAATGAACCAGATTCAGTTAGGTTTCCTTTAACTTAAAAAACTTACCTGTTGCTGTGGTTCTTGCTTTGACAACTCTTGTCCAAACTGAATCAAACTTTTGTCACATAGAAAAATAGAAAAATAGGCGCAGGAGTAGGCCATCAATAATTCCGGATAATACAGAAGTAATTTAGCTTCTGACTTGAATGGGGATGCATGATCTGATTGAGTTGAAGATAGACATAAAAAGCTGATGTAGAGCGATAAAAGACAATGAATGAAAGATATACAAAAAAGAAACGATGATAAAGGATGTAAAAAAGTACCGATGATAAAGAAAGTACATCATCATCGCTACCTTTTTGCATATCTTTCATTCATTGTCCTTTTTCTCTCTACTAGTCTGAAGAAGGGTCTCAACCTGAAACGTCACCTATTCCTTCTCTCCAGAGATGCTGCCTGTCCCGCTGAGTTACTCCAGCTTTTTGTGTCTATCTTTGGTTTATACCAGCAACTTCAGTTCTTTCCTACACATCTGATTGAGCTGGACAAATTAAGGACATGTATTAGATAATGAGAAGGGAAACAGCCAAATGCCAAAAACTGATGAGCGCAATCCCAGAAAACACTATGTTCAAATTTTTAAAAACAGAGTTTGGATACGTAAGAGGTATGCTACATATATAATGTAAACATGCTATTAATGCATTAATATAACAAATATTATGTTATTACTTTTGGACTAAACACAGTCGGACCTAATAAAGCATTTATTCCTTCCAAACACTGTCGGACCTAATAAAGCATTTATTCCTTCCAAACACAGTTGGACCTAATAAAGCATTTATTCCTTCCAAACACAGTCCGACCAAATAAAGCATTGCAGTTTCAAGCACAGGCAGGGCAGCAGGCCAAACAACTCATGGCATTGTCATTAAGAGCTAACAAATCATTTTTTGCAAGTACATTGCAGACTCACAGTTCAGTTGATTCGGTGAGTGCGGTTGGAGCCAGAGCCGCTGAGCCCACACACCACCCTCCCACATACCCCCCCCCCCCCTCTCTACACCTACATCCCACTCCTCCACACACACCCCCTTCCCCACACACCCCCCTTCCCCACACACCCCTGTCCCACACATCCCCGTCCCACACCCCCTTTCCCCACACCCCCCCTTCCCCACACCCCCACTTCCTTCCCCACACCCCCTCCCTTCGCCACACCCCCTCCCTTCGCCACACCCCCTCCCTTCCCCACACCCCCTCCCTTCCCTACACCCCCTCCCTTCCCTACACCCCCTCCCTTCTCCACACCCCCTCCCTTCTCCACACCACCCCTTCTCCACACCACCCGTTCCCCACACCCCCCCTTCCCCACACCCCCCCTTCCCCACACTCCCCTTCCCCACACTAAACCCTTCCCCACCCCTCCCCACGCCACCCCTTCCCCACACCCCCCCCAACACACGCCCCCTCTCCACACTACCCCCTTTCCCCACTAACCCGCTTCACCACACCCCCTTCCCCACACCCCCCCCCATCCCCGCACCACCCCCCTCCCCCCATCCCCCCTCCCCCCATCCCCCTCTCCCCCCACAGACAGCATTGTCATTTCATTTTATTTCCAATTAAGCATTGCACTTTCAAGCACAGGCAGGGCAGCAGGCCAAACAACTCATGGCATTGTCATTAAGAGCTAACAAATCATTTTTGCAAGTACATTGCAGACTCACAGTTCAGTTGATTCGATGAGTGCGGTTGAAGCCCACACACCACCCCCCCCCCTTCCCCGACACCTACATCCCACTCCTCCACACACACCCCCCTTCCCCACACACCCCCTTCTCCACACACACCCCTTCCCCACACCCCTCCGTCCCCCACACCCCCTTTCCCCACACCCCCCTTCCCCACACCCCCCTTCCACACACCCCCATTTCCCACACCCCCCTTCCTTCCCCACACACCCCCCATTCCCCACACCCCCTCCCTTCTCCACACCACCCATTCCCCACACTCTCCCTTCCCCAGAGACTGAGCCTTGCCCACACTTCTGGGTTTAATGCAACACAGCTTTAGCATTTCCAAACCAAAGGCAACACAGCTTCAGCATTTCCAAGCTAAAGGCAGCACAGCTTTAGCATTTCCAAACTATATTTTCAAACCACATTAAGGGCACAGACAGGTCAGTAAAACCACTCACAGTTTAGTAGACATGTGTTCAGTGTTATTCACAGCTCAGACTGAGCGACGTGACCCTCTCGCTCCCCCATCTTGCAGAGACTGACTGAGGCACTCAACACTTCCGGGTTTTATAGTCCCTCTGGAAGGGGCGTGGCCTTCAGGAGAGAGAATCTCAACATTTTTTAAACACTAATAACTCTTTTATTTTTCACCTATGGGAAAAATCCTCTTGTCCTGCACAGCGGAGGGCGACTCTGAGTAAGATGGCCAAAAATCACAGCCGTGAGTGGCAGCGTTTTATCTAAAATCAATACACAGAACAAGTGGTCAAGATCAGACTTTTAGTAATATAGATACAGTGGCTTGCAAAAGTTTTCATACCCCTTGAACTTTTCCACATTTTGTCATGTTTCAACCACAAACGTAAATGTATTTTATTGGGATTTTATGTGATAGACAAACACAAAGTGGCGCATACTTGTGAAGTGGAAGGAAAATGATACATGGTTTTCAAATTTTTTTACAAATAAAAAACTGAAGAGTGTGGCGTGCAAAAGTGTTCAGCCCCCTTTACTCTGATACCCCTAAATATAATCCAGTGCAACCAATTGCCTTCAGAAGTCAAGTAATTAGTAAATAGAGTCCACTTGTGTGTAATCTAATCTCAGTATAAATTCAGCTGTTCTGTGAAAGCCTCAGAGGTTTGTTAGAGAACATTAGTGAACAAACAGCATCATGAAGCCCAAGGAACACACCAGACAGGTCAGGGATAAAGTTGTGGAGAAGTTTAAAGCAGGGTTAGGTTATAAAAAATATCCCAAGCTTTGAACATCTCACGGAGCACTGTTCAATCCATCATCCGAAAATGGAAAGAGTATGGCACAACTGCAAACCTACCAAGACATGGCCGTCCACCTAAACTGACAGGCCGGGCAAGGAGAGCATTGTGTCAGGTCTCGCGTTTGATCTAGTTTCTGTTTCTTATTGGTTTTTAGTATTAGAGTTTGCATTCTTGTTTTATTTTGGTGTCTCACATCTCCTCTTGTTTCAGGTCCCATTTCCTGTCAGGTCGTTTACCCTCATGTGATTGTTGGCCACGCCCTGATGTGTTT